>NC_091754.1:58801025-58853525 GCF_043380555.1 Nothobranchius furzeri
TTGAATGTTATTTATCGTGATATTTATCAAATATTGTTATATATTGAGAAAAATATATATTTAATTATAAAAGAGAATTAAAATAGTAAACACTCAAAAGTATCGAAAATTGGAACCGTTAAGTACCGGTATCGATTCCTAGGTACCGGGAATTAGTACCGAATCGATTCAAATGTCAAAGGTACCCATTCCTATTTATCACAAGCTAGCCCTCTTTTTATTCCACCATGACATCCTATAAATTATTTAACAAATTTGACCTCTTTGCCAAATTTTAAAACTTGAAAGTGATTAAACATTTAGCTTATCTAAATGGGCTTTTTTTTTTTTTTTTTTTTTTACAAAGGAACATATGCTAACGATAGGCTAGCACAACTTAGCCACATAGCTAATGGTGCATTCATGAACCAGAAACATCTCATTTTCACATCTAGTGAGGAACAGACAACCATGGAGCTAAAACATTCTCCATCCATGTAACCCAAGGGACGAAATCATCAAGTAAAAGGGTCCCCACGGACCTCAACAATGTGACTGTCTTCATTCTAAAAACAATGTTCTGAATTTTATGAGCAGCTCAGAAACGAAGGCCTCATATTAATAAATACCTGTGCCTAACAACGTTTAGTGTTCGTCTGCATCAACGTCCTGCAGGGGGGACAAAAATCCACCATTCTAAAAATTCCCTTGGGTCAGCAGGTAATCTCTCCACAAACGACCCCTGGGCCACACTTTAAACATGCCTGTTTTAAAGTCTGATGCATAAAATAACAACCGGAACATTCTTATTTTTCCAAAAATGTATGTAATTGTTGGCTAATGTCAATAAAACAATTACAAAATGATTTATTAGTAATTACACAACATTAAAACAGTAATAACATAACATACTTGGCACTTAGATCCAGTGCTTTCATCGTCCACAAGGGGGCAGACGGCTTATTCCGTAAAGCAGAGGTTTGAGGAATGTACAGATCCTGTTAAAGAGGTGGAGGCTTAGGAAACTTTTACTTTGAAGGGATAATGCTTTTACTCTGATGTTATAACTAAAGCCCCTGATGTGTGTAAAGGAGTGATCCTGCCACGGTGAACATCACTGATGAGATGTCCAAAGGCTCCTTCGGAAGTCTGTGGAAAGGTGTTAGCCCACCTGAAAGCGCCAAGATGGAACCGAGCTCCAAAAGGTACGAGGAACCAGATCCTCCTCGTTTCGCATCTAAAGAGAACACCGGAGCTATGACGGAGCTTCACTGTTAGGAGATGTGTTTATTAGCTTGTGCCATCGCTAATTTCCCACTGAGTAGACTAACATAGTCTGTCTTGCTTGCTTCTCTCACTCCATCCCACCCCTGAAGCTCCCCCTCTTAACCTTCCAGAAGCTGAAACCCCAAAGGTAAGCCGTTCCCAGCGGTCCCTGTCTCTCATTCTGCGTGTTTACCGCCGCCCAGTGTTGCACAGTGTCGTCGGTCTGTGTTCACCGAGGTAGCACGGCATGGACTGGATGTGCATGTTAGCTCAGAGACCCAAACACGAGTTCTGCATGCAGCACAACATTCTGTTGCTTTATAAACAATAACCGTTAGTGTCCTGAATGGCCTCAGTCAGGAGAAATGGCTTTTATTTCCGGCTGCTAAAAACAAAGTGCAATGCCGCCATCTTAAAACAACTAAAACCTTTCATAACAGTTAAATAACTTCATTTCTGTGCATTTTTTTATTATTTACCAGGAATTTTGTGGTTATTTGCAAGCATCTAGTTCCCCAACATCAACAAAATAAAGCATTGCTCCTGCACGCAGGTGTCAAGGCCAGAATGTCCTAATGTGGCTACGGAAATGTCAAAATTACCTGCAGAATAAAGTTATAATACTCACGGAAGCTTGATGCTGTAAGAGCAAAGATCAAAGATAAATAAAGTAGTATCTGGTAATGAGACATGACTCGTTGGAACGAGATTTATATCGTATCTTAAAGAGCAAGTCACCCCCTACCAGAGTCTTACTCCACTCCCACTTCCTATTTAAAAACTGCAACAAATGCTGTTGCCTAGCAGACCGAGAGGGCGGAGCCGCTAACAAATACACACACACACACACACACAGGCTCACAACGACATTGTGACATCATATGGTACCAGCTAACATTCTAGGGTACCTCTTAGCTAATAGTGATGGCAGATTTAGGCCCTGTCCACACGTAGCCGGGGATCTGCCAAAACGTAGGTATTTTTCTACGTTTTGGCCTGTCATCCACACGAAAAATGAGTTTTTTCACACGAAAACGGATCTTTTTAAAAACTCCGGCCAAAGTGAAGATCTGCGTTTTCTCCGTTTTGGGTGTCTGCGTGTGGACGGACAAAACCGGAGTTTTAAGGTCCGCAACGTCACTTTCCGCGACAAAAAATGCTGACATCACGTGTGCGACCTGTGTTTACACTAGCCAGCATCGTGGAAGTCTTCAGAGCTGCGCTCTGTCACTACCCGATCCATCAATTGTCCAAGCGCTTTCTGCCTGTTTGTTTTTGCAAGCGGAATTACTGCTCCTTGCGGAAGACCACAGACGAAGGACGAGGTTACGAACGGGGAAGTACTGTCGCCTACAGGTCTGGCATGTCCTTAACAACGTATTTATCCGGGTACGTGTGGACAGAGTTTTTTTTAAAAACGCGGTGGTGTGGATGCAAGTTTTTGGAGGGGCGGATATTCGTTTTTAAAAAAACCCCGGCTACGTGTGGACTAGGCCTTAAATTCAAATGCAGGGCAGAGTTTTTACCTGACTACGGCACAACACTGACAGTTTTAGGCAGAAAATTTTAACTTTAACTAGAAATGCACTAAACTGTAAAACTATTGACTACACGTGTCTGCAGAACGATTAGACACACATTTATATAGTTTATCAGAAAAAATTGCTGATTTGAGGGTGACTTGCTCTTTCAGTAAAAATGTCGTTATAATGATAACATTGTTTTTAAAATTAGATACGATCTGTGCCTGCATCTTGTCTTGAAAAGTGAATCCAAAAAATGTGTGGACTAGCTGTCCTGCCACCTCTCTCCTCATAAAATTATAAAGTGTAGCCATAAAATAATCAAGTGAAACCATAAATATAAGCAATATGTATCATCAAGTTAACACCTGGAAACAATTATCTGAGTTTAATGAAATATTTGAGTAAAAAATTAATGAATTTTTTTATTTTTTTTATTTTCATCCATCCATTTTTGGATAGATAAAAATGAATAAACAAGAAGGGGCGGGGCTTAAACGTAGACTGCGGGCAGCCATTATGGGAGCTTTTTTGTTGCCTTTGTAGGGTTAATGAACTACATATCTAGGAATTGTGTGCAGACCTTAAGTCTCCTGTGAAGGACTATATTGCAGACTGGGGTAGTAGCCAGGGCAAGGTGACCCAGGCTGTGTATCCAACCTGTGAGTTTAAAACCAGGCCATTACGTGACGTTACACCTTTAAATCCAAACATTTAGTTTGGCAGTTGTGTTTGAAGCGTCCTGGTGGACTAGATGGAAATGACCACAACATCCTGGTATATAAAAAATGGACTGCAGAGTAGAGGTTTAAATAACGACGTTTGCATGAAAACATTTAGGAGATTGGAGCTGTTTTAGGACAGTAGCCGCTCACTTGTGGGTTGATTGGGAATAACTGGTCACTCTAAAAGGCGTCACTGGCATCTTGAGACGGCTCAAACCTTCTAAAGTTTCACACCAGTTTTCCCACGCCTGTTCGTGTGACGTTACATTGTTATAATGGTGGAAGCCTTGATGACTCCTTACCGGACCAGATGCACCGGAAGTCCTTTGTTTGTAGTTTTCCCAGTTGTAAAAGTATAAAGCTAACCTCACACAGGCATAAAAGTTAATGAATAACGAAATATCACAATTTGTGTGAAAAGTTCAGAGGTCGGAGTGGTTTTACGACGGCTCTAACCCTCAGGAAACTATCAGTGGAGTTTAACTAAAAGGCTAAATTAACATAATTCTATAACTGCATGTAGCTGGCATGCCGCTGACCAGAAAATCTTTGATTGTTTATTTACTTTTGTTTCTGCTGACCTGGTCTTATTCCAGCGGCACCAGAGGAAGCGAGAAGCGACACAAGCGGCGGAGGCATGAGAAGAGTCTGGACAGGGAGACAAGTTTGTGATGAGGACGATTCCACTGTGCTGTCAGTCCGTAAATACAAAAACAGATGTACCGTGCCACACTCAATCACCTTGTACTGTGCTACACTGTGTTTTTTGTCATGTAAGTCCGTGTGCAAAGAAACATTTGTTAGAAACCATAATGAAAAAGAATAAAACAAGTTATTTCTACATAACTGTACCAGCAACAGATTGAAGCCAGAATGACGTGACTCCTTCAGTATTCGGTTAGGCAAATTACAGATTTTTAAATCTTTTTTCATTTGTATTTTGTATGTTTTTATATTTTACCTGCGAGTTGTCGTTTTAACAACCTTCCACCGTGAACGCCGTTCATGTGGAGCATTCAATGCTGCTGAATTTCGCACCTTAGGATTAAAAACTGATTAGACTTTTTTGCCAGTACTAATTAAACCCACTGGTACATTTAAGCGCTAACTGTTAAGAGAAACGAGTGATTTTCTGAAAGTAATAAATCTGCATTTTATATATAAAAATGTAAGTCTAAATGTCTTTGCGTCACTAAAGTGTTCCCATTGTTGCACATGAATGTTTCTCCTCAGTTTAACCTGAAAAATGTCCATTTTAGCTTTGTTACTGGTTAGCATGAAGCTAACGCTAGCAGGAAGCTAGCTTAGCTAAGCACAACAAGCAACAGGCTCTTAAAGAGAAAGCTAATTAGCACTTTATTTGTTTAATGTTATTCCAGAGATTCTAAAAGAAATTATGAGTTTGAACCAAATTTAACCCAAAATTAGCCTTGGCTGATGTTAGCTTCCAGTGAAGCGGTTTCTCCTAAAAGTAACAAAGTGAATGAGCATATTTTTAATTTATTTAGCAGTATTTTTCAGAGGCAGCTTCAGTGACAATTGCATGGCAGCATCATTTGGTAGTATTAGCAAGCTACCATTAGCTTCTTTTTGAAATGACGGAGAGGAAACCCCAACCTTTCTGGATGATTGTACAAACGGCTTAATGTTTCCCACCCGTGTGCTTCATCCATGGACGTGTGGTCTCCTCTCCCTTCACGTGTTAGCAACTGAAGCTAATTGTTTTTGTTTAAAAACGCTCCTGCATGATGGTGAAACCGTCTGGCTGCAGGACCACAGTTAGAGATGCAATAATTCCTTTGTCTTTTCTTTTTGGTAAGGGCAACATGTAATAAATGGTGACGAGTCTTAACAATGTATAAAACATAGTATATTTTATTCATGTAAAATGTTACTAATATATTACTAAGTGTTGAATTCAGAGTTTTGCTGTGACGTTTTCCCCAATGTCTATTTGATGGTTCTTAGGAGATTAGAGAAACCAGTCATGGGTCAGAATTATATCAGTATCAGACATTTTGACCACTTTTGTGTGGAAATCAGCCTTAAATTTGGTAGTAATAGATGGACATTTTCTGTTTAATCATTTAAGTCCACTGTATAAGTTCAGTTATGCAACTGTTTTCTGTTTCATGAGGACAAGAGAAAGAGTGCGAGAGAGCCTAAATAAAGATATAAAAATCTGACATGAAGCAAGATTTTGTTTTTGTGGATGAATAAAATCTTATAGATAGCTCTTTGAATAACCTTAGGTTGAAGAAACAAAGATGATTTTTTTAAGGGGCATTATGGAAGTGTGACAGCCAAAACATGTATAGAAATAATAAATGTCTTCTTCATACATTCTCCTGCAATGCCCTGGTCCTGTAGAATGAGCCCTGGCATTTTTACTGTGATTGCCTGTTTTTCTGTAAAATCACAGAAAAAGAGAGATGCTCAGGTCGAGCAGGCTGCTTCATGCACATTCACGCTCAGGCATCGCCCGTAGCATTTGCTATCCGTAGCTTTAGCAGCAGAGAGAGAGGCAGTGCCACTTTGTCGCTGTTCCTAACGCCTAGTGACAAAGCTAGCTACATTTCTGAGGACCCTTAGCTACTTTCTGTAGAACTTTCTTCTAGATATTTCCTGCTAATTAGCAACAAAATAGCCATTTTCGCTACAAACTGTTCTTTGGTTTGACGTTGTTTCAGATGTCATCAAGGACAATATGTTACAGATATTGTGAATGTTACTATAGTGTAGCTCATCTTGTAAGATGTCTGACTCTCATGCAGAAGACCTGGGTTTGATTCTGGGTGTGAACATAGTTAATTTAGAGTTTCTTTTTTACATTAATGGTATATTTTTTTACAGTAAGATGCCCACATTTTTATTTGAGACTCGCCGAACGGCATTGAATTCACAGATAAAAAAGATGTGGGTTCAACTTTCATTTTGGAACAATTTTTCAAGCAAGGGAAGGGAATGATCTGAACATGCAGGAGGACTGACCCATCATAAACCTTTGTCGGCTGTGCTGAAGAGAAAGGTACAGAACCACATTATTTAATTAATTAGGTGCACGTTCTCCTGTCTTCTGTCCTCACACACACACACACACACACACACACACGGGACTGTCTCAGCTGTTATTTTTGTGAAGGGGTGTGCACGTACAGCATGCGCGCCTCGTGCACGAGCCTACTATTGAAGCTGCCGTTACGCTTTTGGTCTGAGGGGGCGATCGCGAACATAAAAATTCAAAAGTCCATAAAGTCCCTTTAACTGTTTCACTTGTCAGCATCATGCATGCGTATTCTCTGTGTAGTGAAGTTTCTATCCACAGACTATAAAACTTGCATCTGAGATTGAATGAGACTCTAATTTTCCCTGGTTGTGAGATGATGCGTGACAGTGTCTCTGTGCTTCACTGTGATGGACTGGAGACCGGTCCAACCCCCCCCCCCCCCCCCCCCCCCCCCGCAGCCTGAAACCAGGAAATTAAATGTTTTGCATAAAAAATGAATTATATTAATTGGAGCTGAAATGTACAATTCTGGAAAAACCTCATCTAATGACTGTGCAAGTCCTGTTCTTCGTCATAACCCATCCATCATACTGCCCTCTGACCGTCCCCTTATTCACATCCATCTTTGGGCATGAATTATGCGTTCTCAGCTTGAGGCAGTTAAACAGGAAGTAAAGCTAGAGTCGGGTTGCCTAGTTTATCAGATTGAATGTTTCACCCTGTTTGTGTTTGCCGATTTCATTCAAAGGGTTGATTTACATTTTCTGTTCTTGTTGGGAAAAGTTTAGGTGGCAGCGGATGCGCCGCATGCCGACAGGAAGGGCAGACAATTGCTTGGGGCCTCCAGGCCACAAGGGGTCTCCAGCGGGCCAACAAAATTTAAAGTCAGGATCACAACCGTGGTGAGACAGTGAAAGCTTGACACCCCCCACTCACGCGCCCCTGTCTAAAGTTACTTTTAACCTGTAGAGGTACCGGCACTTCAGATTTTTTTTAACCTCTCAGCGTTCCAGGACTTTCTTTCCAGGGTCGATGAGTACCAGTAGTTTTCCCAGTCATTTATTAGTTGAAATCTCCAAGATTTCTAAAAAAAAAGCATCTGCCCTTCTCCAGGTAAATACCGGCCAGCCACAGTCTCTAGCGCGCTGTCCCGCCCCTTCCGAACACGCTCGAAGGAAGCTGTAGCTGTGCAGCTACACAAACACTGTCCAAAAACTTGATTCAGTCTCTCGGATGCTCCTCAATCCACCGGACCAAATGAATTGATGTGGAAAAAGACACCTCCTCTGTGTCTGGAGGAGGACGTCTGATTATTGATGCACTTCACCTGCTGTTGCTTGCTCTCGCTGGCACGTCTGCTCTGCTCCCCGGCAGACGTCTATCGGGGAGCAGAGAGCAGATGTGCATCCCGACGCACCACCACGGACGCATTCGCTCTATGCCTAGTTTATACGTATCCGTCTGCGTCGGGACAGAGACACACAACACCATTGTGTGTCAACACAAGAGCTCTCTGAACTTGTGGAGGAAGACGGAGACATGCCCCAAATTTTAACTATCCGTCGAAAGTGACGAAGACCGCAAGCTTGTGATTGGTCAGGACGCTGACCACAAAACAAAGAATGAAACAAGAGATATTTAATGGCAAACGCGGAACCGATTGCAGAAAGCATCGCGGAAAAAGGCTGAAAATTTGAACATTTATTCCCCTGTGACAGAAGGGGTACAAAGATATGCAGCAAGTGTTTTATTCGTGGACTGAAAAGATGAGAAATTGTTTAGAGGTGGCGATCGCAAAATGAGGTGGGTGAGGGAAAGTTTGTCCGCGCTGAAAAGTCTCTGAAAAACATTAAAACAATGTAAATACGCTATCGTGGACCAGATACCTGACTGTAATGGTGGCAGGATACCCCAGAATAGCGCTACGCCCTCTGTTGTCCTGGTGGGGAATCGTTTTGCAACAATCCCCAGCTGACGGAGAAGTCTGAAAGCAAAACGTCTCTGTCGATGCTTGTTAGATCTCTCCCTCGCAGAGCTGACGGAAATGTATGAATTAGGCTTAAATGCGCAAAAGGCACATTAGTGCTGTGTAGCGAGCCGCGCATACAGCACCATCAGCTCCCGTCGGCTCAGGCAAGAGGAGAGGGGGAAAAGAGACGGTTTTTCTGACACTGTGCTTGTTGCTGACCGACGACACGCAACACCTGACCACTGGTTGAGATGGTGTCGGTACAGGATCTGCTAGGGTGCAAGATCGGCTCGGGGTCCTTCGACTGCCGATGACGTCAAAGTAGTTGATTGGCTGAACATGAACCTTACAGAAATTACGTACCGGTAATCACGTTACGTTAGTCCAGGCAATTTTTCTGTTGGAAAGATGGACAACTTTTACAAAGAAATCCATCATTACCTCTTTGAAAATACACTTTTAGCATAGAGCTGCATGTATATTAGGGCTGAACGATTAACTGCATGTGCAATTAAATTGCGATGTGACAAAATGAGATTTTCTAATCACAAAGGCTGCAATATGGCAGCGAGTGGTTAGCGCAATGCTAATATACATGGAAAAAGCCATAGGAATGCTAATGCTAATATCACCGATTACATTCTTACAAATTATGAATTTGAAACGTGCCAAATGATTACATTTGGAGTCTAATAGAAAGTAAAGCTACCATTGGTCAATTAAGTACAGACAGGTATTTTAGTAAAGAAAACTTTTAACTCCAGAGTTTTGGCTACCAGCTATGAGCATAACTGAACTACGCATGGACAAGACGTCAAAAACTTAACAGAAAATAGTTCAATAAACGGGACACACTTGTTTCCTGCAAATACAATTTCACAGGTGTTGCTAATACCTGTGATCCTTCAAGGGATGTGCTCAAAGAGGAGTTCAACATTATGAATACAATATAGTGTTTTATTTTACAAATAAAAACACACACTTACGTTGTAAGAAACATTATTTTAATAACAAAACTACTAAATTCCTTCCAACAGTATAGATGTGTAGTGTATTTTGTCCGAGTGGGTTTGCCGTACTTTGACGCCATCGCCATCCCCGAGCCGATCTTGCACCCGAGCAGATCCTGGACCGACAATGGCATCCAAGCACAAGATAGAAAAAGAGAAAACCAAACAAAATAGAAAATCTTTGTGGGCAGAAACATCCCAGCTGCTCTTCACGAGACAGAAGAGAGAATAATTGTGTCTGGATGT
Organism: Nothobranchius furzeri; assembly: GCF_043380555.1. NCBI lineage: Eukaryota > Metazoa > Chordata > Actinopteri > Cyprinodontiformes > Nothobranchiidae > Nothobranchius > Nothobranchius furzeri. The sequence goes on from NC_091754.1 coordinate 58,810,751, forward strand.
GGACAGAAGATGACATTTTATAGCAGCATCATTATCATTTATTTAATTCAATTCAGTTTATTTATATAGCACAAATCACGACAGAGTCATCTCGAGGCACTTCACATAGTAAACATTCCAATACAGGTCAGTTCTTTAAGCCAATCAGCTAAAAGTTTCCTATATAAGGAACCCAGCAGGTTGCATCGAGTCACTGACTATCCTCATACTAAGCAAGCATGCAGCGACAGTGGAGAGGAAAACTCACTTTTAACAGGAAGAAACCGCCAGAAGATCCAGCCACCTATCATGACTCGCGACTTATTTAAATGTTTTATATCGTCTTTGGTTCATAGCCTTTCAATCCCTGCTATCAGTAGTATTAATATTATTGGTGTATATATTAATAACATGTAGCAAAAACATCCATACATATTGGCCTAAGTCTAAGTATTTAGTGTATTTAGTGAGAGAGAGAGATTATGTCGTCTTGTATTAAAATCATATCATTAGCTGAAGTCATACCTACATTAGTTTCATTGTGTAATTTCCCATTTAGACCCAAATAAATCCTAACCTGCTAGTTCGATGGACTTCTGGTTCCAGCTGCTTCTGCTGAGTGCAGCTTCTCAACCTGAGGCTCATCTACGGCACAAGAACACCTGAGTAGCCTGGCTATCGTCTGCTCAGCTCAAGTTACACCGCATCAGATGACCCGTCGATATTTTTGGAAGGGGGGTACCGGCACTTGTGAGTGACTGAGAGAACCACAACACCTCACGTCCTTTTTTACAAAGACAACACCAAAACGGACAAGGTGTGGACCACCATACCAACGGCTATAAAGGTGCACGGTCAGTTTAAAAGACTTATTATAAAAAAGTTATTTTAAAGTGACAGTGTGTATTTTTCCTGGCATCAGGGGGCAGTAGATGACTAAATCGTTGCAAGCAAGCTGTATTTTTGCGTTGGAGTAAGACGTTAACTCATTCACTGCCAGCCGTGATCGCTAACGGCCTTCGCTGCCAGCGTTTCTCACCGTTTTACTGTTTTTTTAAGAGTCACAGAGCGTTGCGCACTAGGATGATGTCGATGCCAAAACAACCAAAACAAAGCGGAGACTCACCTCTTACATCAGGAAGAATCCGTGTGTTTCGAGCGTTATCCGTTCTTTCATAATACGTTGTCGAATTGTGATCGGCAGACGCTTTTCCGGTTCGCGCCTCACTTTTTTTTACAGGAACGGCCCAAAATGATCTCCTAATACATGGATGGTCTGCTTCCTGATCATGTGACGTGTGACGTATGCGGATGAAGATCGGCTTCAGGGCTGAGATGTTTGTTCTCTCAGCGCGGGGGCTCGTTCTGATGCTCGAACAGTAAAAAAATGCAAATGACGACTTTAGTCGTCATTGGCAGTGAATGAGTTAACAATGGATGCCCATTAGGGTAAAAAAAACCCAGGCAGTGCCAACTTTAGCAAAATAACGAGCACATCAGACTCTCTTACATCACTTGAAACAAGTTGAGATAAATGTATCGAACAAAATTTAAGAATGGTGAAAGTTTTGTAACCGAAAAACAAATCAGCAAATGCATTTTGTCCTCACGGGCTCCCGTAGGAGTAAACATGGCATCTAATATGGCGTGACCCAGAGACTTTGTTTTAGACAGTATTTTAGACATGATTTTTATGGTTATACGTTACAAAGCCGCCAACATTTTTCAACAACTGGGCGTCATTTAATTCATTTTCAACATTTTGATGGATGCTTCCAGAGAGGAATGGTAAAAACTACACATTGTCTCTTTAAAGCAAACAAGTGAAAACGGAAATTCTCCTGTGATTTTGTGATCTCACGAGTCAGACTACAGCCGCTGTGGCGTCTGACTTGCTCCACACGTGGATCGATGCTCCGCCGAGCTTGCCACTAAACCTCGCCGCCATTGGATCGCACCACTCGCACACTGTGGCGAATTGGGGGTGAGTCGTGCCGTACGCCTTCAGAAGGGCTTTTGCAGTATAACGTAACACCTTTTTAAACATAAACACGTGAAGCCCCATGGGAATATACTAGCAAAATAATAATTAAAACCTCCAGGTTAACAAATCAGACTGACTCAACAAAACAAAAATCAATGAATAATTTTATTTTCGTATGCAGTGACAATCACCTGGACTATCCGATCCACGGGACTACCTGAGATTCATCACCTGAGAGTTATCGCCTAATATAGGAAACAATGTAATTAGTAGAAATAACTGCGTTCTGGTCTCTAGTGCACCATTAACCTGTGGAAGAGTGGCGCATTTGTCTCTTTGCATTACATTCAAACTGGGTCGCTACATTCAGAGCAGTATGGCTTCCTTTTCCTGTTGAGCTTTAGGACCTCCTCAGTAGATCAGTGCTGCTCCTCCTGCCTTTTCTTACTGCAAAAAAGAAAAACGTCACGTCACCGAGAGCACGAGTTGGATCAGCTGTGACAACTCGGCGTTACCTTTCCCCTGGCGGTTTGGAGGTCATGACCCAGAGTAAATATTCTTTGGCAGCCAGGGAGTCCAGCACCTTGTTGACGTCGCTGGTGAAGCTCCCATCTACGTGCCTCCTGATGAGTTCCTGGCGCTCCCTGGCCGTTAGTGATCTGAGTGTGTAGAGAGGGGCACAATGTAAACAGACCCTATCAGGGGTTAGTTACCCCCCCCCCCCCCCCCCAACCCCCACCCCCCGTGTTTAACCTGATCAAGGCTCTGATCGAGGCGTCTGCCTGCTTGTGTGTTTTTCTTGCATCGTACAAAGTGGAAATCAACACGTGGGAAAAGTTCGGGTGATTTATTTTAGCACATCAAGGGAAACCAAAGCAAAGAGAAAGGGAGAACAGGACAAAAGCAGCTGATTGGTTCACGATCTCGCCCATCGTCAGGTGGAATCAGACACAAGCGGGCTGCTTTAGGTGCTTCGGCTCTGCGGCAGGGACAGGAGGGAGGAGGAAGCGGCCCTACTCTCGTCGGACTTGTCCAGACTTCAGCTTGGCAACAAAGTCTTTGATAGCTTGATCGCTGAGGTAGGAGCTAACGTCGCTGGTGAAGGTTCCGTCTGCGTGGCGCTTGTCCGTCGCTCTGAGAACACACAACAGGACCGTTCAGATAATATTCTCTACGTACGACATTTCGTATTTAAAATAGGATTAAAGTGGGAAATCCCTCCGAACCAGGCCCAGGAACGCGTTTCTGACTAAGGTTGTTGAGTTTTGTGTTATAAAAAGGGAAAATAAACAGTTTGTCACAAGAGCTCACTATGTTTTTATGCGGAGGTGGCCATGTTGGATTTTGAGGTTAGTCTACAACAGGCATGTTCCAATGGGGGTGTGTACAGATGTGTACTAATGTGTCTATTTTAGCCCATTTTTAGCAGTGCACATAAAAATACTAACCATAAAATAATTGCTGTAATTTTTTTAATGAGGAAGACTCACATTTCATGGCCTGTGAGGTAAAACATGATGATTCTGGCTTTCGTTCTAAAAGGTTTGGCCAGCCAAGGTCTGAAACACCAACTTTCTAAGGCAGAAGTCCAACTTCAGAGGTATTCCAGATAGAAATGCAGCTAAACTGTTGAGAGAGGTTTACTAACCCGCTCCTCTTGTTGCTCATCAGCCACCGGACAAAGTCCTGAGCCTTCCTGTCCTCTAGGAACTTGCTGTAGTCATTTGCAAAAGTCCCTTCTGAGTGTCTCTTCATGTTGGACAGGTCTCTGGACTCTCCCTCTAATGTGTCTTCCACCTCAAACCTGCAGCCGCAAAAACCACACACACAAGGGGTCAAATCAGAGGTCAACTAAATGTTAAATCACTGAACCTTATACTTGGGTGAAATGCTTGTTTTTTGTAATTTGAAGGCAAGAATGAAATTTTCCATCCATCTATTTTCATCCAAATGTATTTTCCCTTTTGTTTAAATATTTAAGCAACTTTTAGTTCAAATAAAATATTAAATCCCAGAAACGTTCTGTCAAATGCTTTAAATGTCATTTATAAATAGCTAAAACATCAATTTGATTATATTTTCTCCCAAAACTTTGAAACTCGTAGTTTTTGTTTTTCTTTTTTTTGCATGTCATGTTAGTTGGAGTGATATAATATAATATAATATAATATAATATAATATAATATAATATAATATAATATAATATAATATACTACATCTGCTCTAAGAAGCTGACTCAAGCATAAAGTGGTTCAAATGTGTCAGATATATTATATTATATTATATTATATTATATTATATTATATTATATTATATTATATCTAGGGCCATGACTCGATAAAAAAATTAATCTAATTAATTAGAGGCTTTGTAATTAATTAATCTAAATTAATCGCATTTTAAAGTTTTAACTTAAACTTCTGTTTTCAACTTTAAGACACGTTGTTTGTGATTGTTTACAGAGCAGGGAGAACACGGAGCGTTCTCCCAGCAGCAGCCAGGTGCCTCTCGTTTGTCTGACTACTTTCATAAACTACTGTTAGGGCAAAGAATTATTCTATCTGGAGCTTCCAGCGCTGCACAGATGTTACATAAATGTTAAAAATATAGCTTACCGCAATTTTTGTAAAGTTTCCAGTGCCACCGGGCAGCTGCAGCAGAGACAATCTCTGAAAAATGTCCGTGACACGGACTCCGTTGTTGTCTGGAAGTTTTTTTTTTCCAAGTTAAGAAAAGAGGCGGACGTGTTTCCTAAATCCTGCATCAGTCCAAGCAAGGCAACTTATTTCTGTTTTATTCCGTTTTAGTAGCCATTAGCGCTGTGCTTTGTTGTGTGCGTCAGTAATATTCAGTCTACAAGGAAATCGTGCAATGACAAAGGTTCCGCCTTGCTCCAAATGCAAGCTGTGATTAAATGCGTAAAAAAAATTTTACGCGTAATTTTTTTCTAATTAATTAATCATAATTAACGCGTTAAAGTCCTGGCCCTAATCATATCATATCATATCATATCATATCTTATTATATTATATTATATTATATTATATTATATTATATTATATTATTATATTATATTATCATATTATATTATTATATAATGTTATATCATATATCATATATTATATTATGTTATATTATATTATATTATATTATATTATATTATTATATAATGTTATATCATTTATCATATATTATATTATGTTATGTCATATTATATTATATTATATTATATTATAATAATGTGCCACAGAAAGTAAGTCCTTTTTTTTTATCAACATGAGTATTTTTGCTTTTTGTCACTATTTTGAAACCATGGCTTTAAAAATCTAATTTTCATTTTTCTTACTCAACTTACTTATTTTCTTATTCAACTTGGAATTTCAACTCTTTCAGATCTCATGGCAGGTTTAATTTTTCCTCATCATTAGTTTATATTAAATGACTGTAATTTTTATTTTAGCAACGATAACTGACATTTAAGAAGCCATCTTTTTAAATACAACATTACAGCTGGCTGTAAAAATCTTTTTTATCTGGTTATTTCTGAACTTTTACAATAAAACTGATGAGTTTCAGCTTTTCAAATTAAAGCAATAAGTGGAGAACTTACGCACAAAACTATTATCATTCAACTTTTAAAAAATATTTCTTATTATTGCATTTTTTTTTGTTCCAGCCTCTGAACCCCAACTAGTGGTTGACCTCATGGGTCAGTGAGAGACCATAGCTGTTACCTGGAGTCGTCGCCAGCCTGCTGCAGAGCAACCTGCCAGCTGATCTGGACCAAGCTGAGGACCAGGAGGCCACCAGCCAGGGAACGGATGCTGTTCATGTTCATAACCTGTGATAAAACACAGTTCAGGCAGCTAAAGTTGATCCGTTTACCAGAACAAAGACAAAACTCACCTTCGATTGTCTCCCTCCAGCTCTAGTTCCTCTGCATGTGAGTGAGCACCTGTCCAACCCTGCAGCTTTATTTCCCAGAAGAGGAGGGCGGGACGGTTTTACGCCCATTACTTCCAACCCATTAGACACAGCGGCCCTCTCAACGGGCCGAACCAACGAGCCGAGCTCATCGCGAGGAAAGGTGCAGGTCATGCGTGAAGCCTGCTTGTACTTTTAGGCGTGAAGATCAAACACCTGCAGCTCATCCTGTTAAACACAACGTGATGGAGATGAGCTTAATGTGCTACCGTGTTTTAATGCTGGGAACAGGTCCCTGTCTTCCTTTATCTGGTTTCACAAGTGGAACCAGTCGATGAAGCCCCACAAACAGCTGTTTCTGGAACTTTCTGACACCACTTAGAAAGGGGAAAATTACTAATCATAATCGATTCAGTACAGAACATATGTTATCCTAGGCTGTGTCCAAACTCAGGGGCCACATTTGAAGGTCCATGATGTCACAGCAAAGCAGCAAGGCTGTCCAAATATCCTCCATATCCCAAGATGCTTTTTGGGATATGCAAATTATGCAAGATGCATAATATTAGTTTTAAATTGATAATAATATTTTGTGGTAGTACAAAAATAATTAACTTGTTGCAAGGCTTTTGTTGTTTTTATAGATGTTAGTAATGTAGTTTTGGTCAAAAATCTCAAGAAAAATGGCAAACAAGCCTGTATGGCAGTCCAATATTACAACTAAGTTTATGTCTGTTTACCACCATCATAGTTGATGGGCTACAGGATGGCCGCTGATGTAAGGCTGCATATTCTGAAGGTCCAGTTTCAGTTCACTCCGGTCTTCGAGTTTCATGAAGGACCCAGCGTACACCAATCAGGTAAGACGGGTCCGACGATGATGCTGTCCTTGAATCAGGATGCACTTACCTTTTACAACGGATACTCGGGTGAGTTCCAGTACTACTACTACTACTACTACTACTACTACTACTACTACTACTACTAAATCATGTTAACATGCCTCTTGTTCACCTGATCTCCTCCTCCCATTGTATTTAAGCCCCGTCAGTCCTGTGTCTAGTGTCGGTTTGTCTGTTGTCCTGGTCTTGTGTCTCCCAATGTCAATGTATTTCCTGTTGTTTCTGCACTCCCAAGTCCCTGCAATAAATGGATTTAAGTATTTTGCTGCCTCAGGGCTTCACTCACCTTCATATGAGTTCAAACCCAACACTCCTCATGACAACAGGTGCCATTACAGTAATACAGGTATGAGTAAAAGGACAGAGTGGTCTATCACAGAAGAAGTTACAGGTCTGAGAGCCAGAAATATTGCTTGTTTGTAGGAGACCAAATCCTTATTTGCCACCATATTTTCACATAAATTCTTTAAAAATCAGAAAATGTGATTTTCGGGAATTCTTTCCCCTCATTTTGTCTCTCTTAGTTGTGGTACACCGATGCTGAAAGTCACAGGCCTCTCATCTTTTTAAGTGGGAGATTTAGAGCAAATGGAGGATGCTGACTGCAGCCTTTGACACTGTTGACCATCACCTGCTACTGGAGAGGCTGAGAGACTGGGTAGGCCTATCAGGTTCTGCTCTGGAGTGGTTCTCCTCTTATCTTTCTGGGTGTTCCTTCTCTGTGGCCGTCTCCAAGTTTAGGTCCTCTACCACCTCCCTTACCCATGGTGTCCCACAAGGTTCTGTGCTGGGGCCTCTGCTTTTCCTCCTCTATCTGCTTCCTCTTCAGCACATCCTGAACTCCTTCAAAGGAATCTCCTACCATCTTTATGCAGATGACATCCAACTGTACATCTCCTTTAAGCCCCATGAGATGTCTAAGCTGCAGCTGCTACACACCTGCTTAGACTCTGTCAAAACCTGGATGGTGGGAACTTTCTTCAGCTGAATGAAGATAAGACTGAGATCATCATCTGTGCCCCAGACAAGCTGGTTCCCAAAGTCAGAGACTCTCTTGGTCAGCTTTCTTCTCACACCAAACCTTCCGTCAGGAATCTTGGAGTGACCTTTGACCCAGCTCTCACCCTGGATTCTCATGTCAGTTCTCTTGTTCGCTCTTCCTTCTTCCATCTCAGGAACATTGCTAAGCTGAGTCCCATTCTGTCCCGCTCGTGATTTTTATCTTGAGAGGCGCTATAGAAAAGATCTCTTCTTCTTCTTCTACTACCACTATTACTACCACTACTACTACTTCAATGATTACTACTACTACTACTACTACTAATACTACTACTACAACTACCACTACTAATACAACTACCAATACTACTACTACTACTACTACTACTACCACCACTATTACTACTACTACTACAACTACTACTACTACAACTACCACTACTACTACTACTACCACTATTACTACAACTACCACTACTACTACTACCACCACTACCACTATTACTACTACTACTACTACAACTACTACTACCACTTTTAATACTACTACCACTATTACTACCACCACTATTACTACTACTACCACTATTACTACTACTACAACAACTACCATTACCACTATTACTACTACTACCACAACTATTACTATTACTACTACTGCTACTACTACAACTACCCCACTACTATCACTATCACTAATACTACTACCACAACCACCACTATTACTACTAGTACTACAACAACTACCACTACTACTACTACCACTATTACTACCACTACTACTACTAATAATAATAATAATAGTATTAATGACTATTACTATTATAAATGTGCTCTAATAAAAGTTTCATAGTTTCAAATTAAAAGTCAGCCTAACTGAAAATTTTCATTTTTTTTCTCACATCTTTATGTCCAACTGGTCACCAACAGGGATTGTGGTTCAAACATCAGACAAGAGAATAAAATACAAACTCTTGACAAAAACAAAATTATCTAATCTGGATTAACAAGTAAATAAATGTGGAATGATTGAAAATAAATACCAAAAACATATAAAATTTCTAATTCTTTAATGTATCATTAAAAAAACTGTAAAAAGATCATAAAATATTTATTAATGAAATAATTTTGAGACTTTTGTTTCATGTTGACAAAAAACAATACCAGTTTCCATCCTGATAGCTATAATCTGAATACAACGTTAAATATAAAATTCACATGATTTTAATATTTTGCAGCATTTGCCCGAATGTACACGAAAAGATTTAATATTTAAAACAAATAAATAAGACTCGGAGAGCTTTGTTCCTGCAGGACATCAATAGTCGAGTTTAAGCAAAGCACCTCCGCAGGAAGTGGGACATGTGGGTGTAGACGTGTCTGTTGGCTTTACCGTCCAACCCGTGGTCCTTGTCTGTGTACCACTGGAGAAGAACAAAATATTTATTTTTATTTCTCTCCTTGAATCATTTTGTGTTATCTGATTCCTCACCATGGCCTCAAAGTCCACCTGCTCCAGAACCAGAGCTTCAGAGATCTCCGCCGCCTGCTGGAAATGAACGTTATCTAAAATAAACAAGACAGAGCATTAATAGACAGCTAATACGTTAGATAAGCAAAACTAAGAGTGTCTGGGACAAAATATTGGAATTTTGATGCTAGTTTAATAATTTCATATAAAATTACTCTGCAAGAAAAAGAAGAAAAGCTGAAACATTATTTGATAAAAATGTAAATTCACAACATTTTGAGGAAAGGATCAAATTTACAATTTACCAGAAAAAATGTATTTAATTCATAAATTTGCTGCTCCAGAGGTGCCAGGTGCAGACTCCTGCTCTAGTCCAACGTAAGGTAACATGACCCCAAATCCATATTTATTCCTTCATTATTCATCATAGCTAGCCCATTGTGTTGTAGACAGAAAACAGCAGGGCATTTGGGTCGGTAGAGATTCTGTGTTTCACGTTAATAAAGTTCAAATCCGACAGAGAACCTGGATTTAGCATGCTAATGCTACATGCAGGCACCATGACCGTTTCCCGCTCTTACGTATTTGTTTTTGTTCAGACCCTGTTTACACCCAGCTGGATATTTTCCTACAGTTTGGTGCATGGACGTCAATTTCCCTTTAAAAGTGGGGGGTGGGGTGGGGGGGTGGGGTATCTTTACAGTATGCACTAATGGGAAACAGGCTTCAACACAAACGGTTGTTTTCCGCTTGGTCCTAGAGCTCAACCAGTGTCAATTTAATATAGCGTAATATTGGTTTTGGATGGTAAAAAGTGCAGGGGTCAAAACTTGACTTTGGAAAAAGTGTGGGGGGGCATCTCTCCCCCCCCCCCCCCCCCTAATTATGTCCATGGTTTGGTGCACAGGGAAGAGAAGGCATGGCACCCCAAATTATTCTTTCAGAAACTCCGACCAGAGTAGAGATTTGTGAATTGTCCGTTGTCGGTATTTGCTTGAAGACGTAATGAACCGGGGTTTTAGGTTTCGGAACGTTACCCGTTGGCCGTGAAAAAAAAAACAACAACTCTGACATCACGTGTGTGACCTGTGCTTGTTTTAAAAGCTGCTTTACCTCTCTGTGTAAGACCAGAGAAGGACAATGTTAAGGATGGTTATTGACTTTTTCCTAGTTATTCCACGTCTAAGGAATGTTTTTCGACAAAGACATTGTAGATTTGGGGTTCTACTGCCACCTACAGGCTTGACGTGCCTTCTCATTGCCCTGGATTTTTAACGGCAACGAGGTGGCGTGGAACTAGTTTTTTTTCCTAGGTGGGTGGGAGAGAGAGTTTGGCTTTACAAAAACATGGCTTCATGAGGACATGACCTCAGACCTCAGGCTAGATAAACCAGACCAAAACCCAACGGGTCAAAGTTCGTGTCTAGATCCGTTGCATTTTTCAGGAAAATCGTTAGATATAAGCAATCTAAAAAAAAAAAACAGAACTTTACAGTCATTCATATCTGAGAACTCCAGCTCTCCTTGTCCGGTTCTGGTGTGGTTCTGGTGTGGTGGGGTTAGAGCCTGGATCACTCACCATCAGCTGTTCCATGAACCAGGAGATATTTGACAGAGTGGAAGTTCTTGGCTCTCTCCATTACCGTTGAATTCTGTGGACAGATTGTTGATCATCCAGAGGTAGAACTAGATATATTATGGTCTGTGTGAGCTTACGGCATAGGCGTGGGGATTCTCCGACGGCTGCATCATGTAGCGCTCCGTGTAGATGGAATCTGAAACCATCATATTAATACAAACATTAGAAACTGTCGTTTGACTTTTCTCCTCACACGTTTTTTTAGTTTTTTGCTTTTTTTTTGTCCCACTTGAATGTTTCAGATCAGCAAATATAAGACAAAGAAAACCTGATTAAATATGAAAATCACGTCTCGGATCATTTTGCTTGTCAAGGAAACAAAACTCTCCAACCGGAGGGTTACAATCAGCTATTAAACTTAGTGCAAACTATTTTATTGTTGATCTAAAACATAGAAAAACTCCAATGCTGGAATAGGGTGTACGGCAAAAGGGGAATACCATAATATTCCCATTTGGACACCGGAGCCACGGCCATGCCACACTGAAAGACTCCGCTGCCTGAACCCAGGACCATAGACGTCACATAACCACCGTAGGACTGTGGGAGATAAACAGCTCATCACTTCTCTAAAGGCCAGAGTCAAACATTAACTTCTTCTTCTACTACGACTCACCCATCCCCATATGGCCACCCTGTCTTTGTCCACAAAGCCCATTTTGATGAATTCCCTAAAAACACAGTAGAACAAGAAAAATCCAGTTTGATCCAGATTTCCTGGACAAGATAGGGGCGAGGGTTGTTTGTTTAAGATGCGCTGACTCATCTTACCTGGCGGCTGCTATCTGATCTTCTACCTCAACGGTTCCCAGACGTTTGTAGATTTCATGCATTATCTGGTCGCCCTGGTAACCACTTCCTCTTCCGTCAAAGCTGGCCACGATGATCTTCTCTGTGCTGGCCAGGTAGGTGGACCAGCCCACCCTGTACCTGAGGTCTACCTTTTGACTGCAGGGGCCGGCGTATCTGTTGGTTTGGGTGAATTGGTGTTTTCGTTGGAAAGATTTGTTGTATTTTTCAACAATAAATTGTGTTTTCTAGATAAGTTCAGATCTTACACATCGATCAGCAAGGGATACTTCTTGGACTCGTCAAATCCTGGAGGCAGGTACATCTGGTACCAAAGGTCTGCCAGTTAGAAAAAGAGATTTAGTAGGTGACGGTGTAAAGTTTAAAGGTTGATCATCAAGCAATAAAGCTCGGTGTGATAAAAATGACTTAGCTAACATTTATGTGGATTGTTATATGTGCTATTTCAGAAACATTTACACAGCTGTCAATCTAGCATTGCATGGACTCTACCTGTCCAGTCCAGTTAAAATAACAACAAAACAGCAGGAGTAATCAGACCAATGCCATGCTCTGTGTAGACAAACTGTCTCCCTACACTGTGATCCTTGCATGAAAATGGTTAATAAACAGCAAAAGTATTGGATTGGGACTTTGTATCAATAGATCAATAATGTACATAAAGTCATGATCGCACTTAGGCCTCTGTAACAGTTTGTCCCTAATTATTATTATTCCTATCCTTAATTTAGAGAATAGGAATAATTGTATATATTTATTTAATTTTTTACATTTAAAGGCACACCTGGCAGTTTTGCTTGCTTTTAGCAACTAAAAATGTACCTTGGTCTTTTTAACACCTTAATCTAACAGCTAAAATGTCTCCCAGCCTTCATTAGTGTCTACATGAGTGGTTCACCAACAGTGTTGGGAGTAAAAGCATGGACGTTTAACAGCGTTACTAACGGTGTTATTTTCTAGGTAACAGAGTAATCCAGTTATTTACTTTCCCCATGGTTGCAACGCCGTTACCGTTACTATAATGTGCTGAAAGCCGCACCAGTGATGTGTCGTCCTCAAACAAAATGGCTCTTAGAGCTGATTGGAGGCGGCTGCGTGACTGTACCCGGATCCCCCATCCTTCCCTGAGGCGGTGTTGAAAACAGCAAAAATGAACACACAGTCCCAAACACTTCAGGGTGTGTGCTGATCGAAAGTATGTGTGTGTGTGTGCAGCCAAGGCTTAGGCAAGCCATATTAGCATTTAATCAACAATCAAATCCCTCTGTAATTCTGATTCATGCAGCAATAATTTAAAGGTATGGTGGAGGATGTTTCTGAATTTCAGGAAGGAACTGCCCTCAGAATCTCAAATTTATTATGCAGACTGGATATCTATATTCTATTGTTCCTAGTAGAAATTAACATTCCAGATATCCATAAGAACATTCCTGCTACAATATAGATATCATAGAACATAAAGGTAGCGTCACAGTTACTTTGCTAGGCAACTAAATACTATTACAATGTGGTAACTACATTACTAACTCAATTGCTTTTTGGAAAAAGTAATTTGTAACTATAACTACTTTTTTAACATAAGATGCCCGACACTGTTCGTCACCAAATGAAACAAATTAGCTGTGCTCACAATCTAATGCATGCAGGAAACGTGCTGGAAGTAGACTGCAGCGCCAGGTATGTCAGCTCAAATTTTCCTACGTCCAACTGGTGGCGACCCACCACACTGAAGTTGCAAATGTGATGTTCTGGCCACAGGGGGCGATAGGGGTCTGAGTGACACTTTATTACATCTGTAAGAAGTCATTTTAGAACACTGGCTCAAGAAAAGGATTTAAAAATATGATAAGGTTGCAAAGTATCCTTTTAAAAATGACTAGAGCCCTTTTCAGATAGACATTCTGGAATATGTGTGGACAATTCAATCCGGTTTTTAACCGGAACTGTGTTTTCAGACACACCACTTTTGTACCGGAACTTGTCCTTTCGGCTGCGTTCACACAGCAGGGAAAAGTTCCAGATGTCTGGGGGGGGGGGGGGGATCGGACTTATGTTAAGCATAATTCTGCGCACACGAAGACATGTAAGAGACCTGGATGATGAAGCTCAATGGTTAAAGGAATCACTGAAGCGGTGTGAAGCGGTGTGAAGCGCTCCGTCGCGCGTCTAGACGGTACCGTAAGAAGGCGAGCTGCCATGGTTCGCCACATGCTACAGGAGCGGGCTATCTAGGTGCGCACAGCGTCCCACGGTCCCCTCCTCCTCCCCCTCCTCCCTGTCTGGAACTCGACCTCACCAGTCTGAAGCAGCCACCTTGTCCTTAACAAGTCCGGACCTGTTACTAGGGGCGTCGCCCGGTTAAATTACTGAAAACGTTATCCGGATGTTTGTATTCAGACACAAAGGTCTTACGGACAAAGTCCGGAACATTTCTGTTTTTCATGGCCTGTCTGAAGGGGGCTTATTTCTTTTAATGGTGTTCAGACGAGCCACTGTAAAAGTCCTGGGATTGCAGATACAGACTAGCCGTTAGCTCATCAATCCTGATTTAGCCAAACTGCAAGATAAATCAAGCTAATGTGGCCGGTGCCGCGGCTCCTCATAGACGCGTTTTTGTTCGTAATGAGATTATTGTGCTTCTGTTTGAAGGTTTAACCATTTAAAAACTCCACCCACAGGAAAGGAGACGATGCTATCAGTGACCAGATGCTAATGAGATGCTAATCTTCAGTGTTTTAGCCTGTTCATAAATGATTTATTACAGATTTACCACAAGTTACATGTGATTAAAATGTTAAATATCAGCTACTGGAGGATAGTTGCCCTGGTAACTATGGTTAGCATCACCTTTGTAAAGCAAGGCTATTGCTAAAACTATCTTTCATGAACATATATTAGAAAACCATTTCCTTTTAAAACCCTTCACAATAAGAGCTTCAACATATTGTGAATGCATTTGAAAGGATCTCATCTCTTCTCAGTTTATAAAGTAAAACAGATTTAAGGCTTTAGGCTTAACGTCTTCATCCTGCAGACTATAATCAGCCCAATACATATTTGTTCAGCTGGTGAAAGTGATCTAATAAACAAACAATGAAGTAAACAAACATTACCGTATTGGTTGAGTCTGATGGTTCGGTGACGCATGGTCGGCATTGAAATCTGAGATATCTCCATCCTAAATGCCTGGTTGTCCTCCAGACCTTTGATCTCTTCTCATGCAATCACACAAAAAGATCCTTTTTCTTCCGCTCTTTTACTTCAGTACAACTTTGCAAACTTGGCGCTTACGTGTGTTGCTCCTGGTATCCATGAGAACTTGCTGGGGGACACCAGGACCTTTAAGGGAAACAGTGGAGATGAGTGTGACGAAGTGGTATGGATGATTTCCCATTCGCCCCTGTAATTTATTTCTGTAGCCTGCTGGCACTGTGATGGGGGATATTTTAACCAGCAGGGGCGGCGTTAGGCCCGGCTACTTGGGCTGAAGCCCCGAATGTTTCATGGAAAGCCCCGGATCTAAATCGCGGAAGTAACATGCAGTACCAAAGTCCAACAGAGAGGGAGCAGATGGCAGTAGTTTGTATACAGCCTGCCTGAGCCTCCACCACTGAAGAAGAAGCCCTTCAGCAGCCGGCTTCTTCTACAGTCTCTGCCTGAAACGCATGAGTGAAGATGGACATAAGGACGTTTTTTTTAGACCAAAAGTACTACGACAGAACCCCAGCTTTGATGAGACTGGTGCTGACTCAGGTTTGTGAGTCTTATTTGAAAATATTTGTTGTGCTGCTGGTTTGCCTAAAGTTAGCTTATCAGGTAAAGTTGATGGAGAAAGAAAGAGAATATTTACTATCATCTCACACTAAACACTTACAGGAACAATACTCTGCCCTGAAAATGCTTAATATGTAGCTTCAGATTAAAAATTATGTGGTACAAGACATATATGATGTTGACTGGTGTGTGTCACGTGTGTGTGTTAAGCCCCGGATCTTCTTCAGTCCTAAATCCGCCCCTGTTAACTAGACTGAAATGTGAATATTGCACTGGTGTGGATGTAATGAGTTTTGTTGGTATGTTGATGTACCGGTAGTTACCATTTGGGATTTCATGTTTGCGTTGTATCCAGAGTAGGTTGTAGTACTACCTCCCTGGATCATCCTATGATTGGCTGCTTCATTTGGACAAACCAAAGGAAGTGGGATTTGTTTCTTTGGCCTTAGTGTAAAAATGAGTTTTGTATTGTAGACACAGTTTTGTCTTTTCCATATGTTAACACATTTATGTGGATGTTTATTTCCTTTTGGGTTTTTTGTTGGAGCGCTGATGATCGGGCTGATTGTTTGCAGGTGTGATTTTCTGGGATATTTAAAGGAAGCCAGGTGGAGGCTTGAGGAGGGATTGTCCCTGTGCTGCAGTTTGCCTCTAAGGCCCTGTCCACACGTAGCCGGGGATCTGCCAAAACGTAGATATTTTTCTACGTTTTGGCCTGTCATCCACACGAAAACGGATCTTTTTAAAAACTCCGGCCAAAGTGAAGATCTGCGTTTTCTCCGTTTTGGGTGTCTGCGTGTGGACGGACAAAACCAGAGTTTTAAGGTCTGCAAAGTCACTTTCCACAACAAAAAAATGCTGACATCACGTGTGCGACCTGTGTTTACACTAGCCGACAGCATGGATGCCCTCAGAGCTGCACTCGCTTTATCAATTGTCCAAGCGCTTTTTGCTTGTTTGTTTTTGCAAGCGGAATTACTGCTCCTTGTGGAAGACCACAGACGAAGGACGAGGTTAAGAACGGGGGAAGTACTGCCACCTACAGGTCTGGCATGTCCTTTACAACGTATTTATCCGGGAACGTGTGGATAGTTTATTTTTTAAACGAGGTGGTGTGGATGCAAGTTTTTGGAGGGGCGGATATTTTTTATTTTATTTTTTTAAACGGCTACGTGTGGACTAGACCTAATTCTTTCACCTTGAAGACCTTCTGGCTGCTCTACATTCTCACAATGAGTTATTTAAAAGAAAACAGAACATCAGCTCACCACTGCAGCTCAAACTGTAATAGGAGGCATTGTGGCTGAAGTACGCTGAGTTATATTCACAGTCTGAATGGAAGAAGCAGGTTAGACACCTGGTGCTGTGTTTGGTCCACCTGACACACACACACACACACACACACACACACACACACACACACACACACACACACACACACACACACACACACACACACACACACACACACACACACACACACACACTCAGTAAGTCTGATTGAATATTTGACGAGGACATTCGTGCAGCATGAGACTCTGAAGTATACGTACTCATAAACATTCCTTCCTCCTGGTTTGTTGTTGTTTTCGTTGCTTGAGTAAAATCTGAGGAGGGATGATTTAGTGCAAATCAAAATACAGATGGGTTTTAAGGAAATTAACCAAAAACTTCAAGAAAAACCAAATTTGTAAATGAAACATGCTACCAATAAAGAGCAACAGAAGACGTACACACTATCTGCAGTCACTTTCAGGATATCGATGACCTCCCAGACTCCAGAGGTCACAGGTGTAGCTTCTCCCTGCACGGACAGTCCACGTTCAGACAGCGATTCACATCATGAAGGATTATTTAAAACAGAGAAGATCATCACCTTAACCACATGATGGATGTGCTTGTATTTGCTTCTGTCGCTCGTGATCAGGTAGTAGCTGCTCTTGTTGGAGGCAAACACTGGTTCTGGTGGAGAAAACTACAACCAAAGTTTTAGTTCACGTGTGAATAACTTGTCTTTAAGTTATCATAAGTAGAAGTCCAAAACGTAGCTTGATTTAACAGTGAAAGTAACATACCCGTCCAACCCAGCCAGTACTTGTCAGCTCCAGATGCTATCAGGACATAAAGCATAACTTTCAGTCCAACCAGATGTGCAGAGATTCTAAATACTGACAGTTTGCCACCATTGCGGTGTGTCCTTGGTGTTAAAGAAGCTGATAACAGCTGTGTTGTATGATGTTGGGATTTGTCCGCACATCTCTTTCTGTCAATTTCCATGGCGATAAGAGTTTTCTACCAGTTTCAAAACTACATCTGTAAGTTTTACCCTCAGCAGAAAATAGTGAGGACACTGGATTGGCCTGTCCAATCTAGATGTCTTTTATTTATATGGACTTGCTCCTCGGCTGCGCAGTGGCGCAGTGGTTAGAGCTGTTGCCTTGTAGCAAGAAGGTCCTGGGTTCGCTTCCTGGCCTGGGATCTTTCTGCGTGGAGTTTGCATGTTCTCCCTGTGCATGCGTGGGTTCTCTCTGGGTACTCCGGCTTCCTCCCACAGTCCAAAAACATGACTGTTAGGTTGATTGGTCTGTGTGTCTCTGTGTTGCCCTGCGATGGACTGGCTCTCTGTCCAGGCTATACCCCGCTTGATTGCCCATTGACCGCTGGAGATAGGCACCTGCCCCCCCCCACCCCCACCCCCCCGCTCCCCCCACCCCACCCACCCCACCCCCACCCCCGCGACCCTACGTGGACAAAGCGGGTTCAGAAAATGGATGGATGGACTTGCTCATCTTGTTCCTAAATGTATCCAAATTCGCCAGAGATGGGGGCTTGCCCGGGAAACAAACCCTGGCTCTCTTGTATGTTAAAGCACCTCCTCTCTCCCTTTATTAAGGCAGAAATATACTTTTAGTCTACCTCATGCATGCTAATCTGTATGTCTGGTCTTACATAGCTTGTGTCATCAGTACCAATCCAACAGAATATACCAAGCCCCTTTGTGGACCAACAGGTGTTTGTCTTGGTATGTGTAGTGATGATAATGTCCTATTAGTTATCACACACTCTGGTCTGTGGTGAAATTACATCTCTGCATTGACCCACCCCCATATGGAGAAGTGAGCTGTAGCAGTGGCTTGGGAACTATTTGAGGGTTTAGCCCCACAATCCAACCCCTTAAAGCGGAGTGTCAATCGGGGAGGCACTGGGTCCCATTCATGTCTTCAATATGAACCAAACATGGATCTGAACCCACGATCTTCCAGTCTCAGAACAGACACTCATACCACTTGGCCACTGAGAAGGTTATGTAAGATTCCAATTTGAGAGCCACCGAGGTTGGACAATCCATTACTCGGGCTCATAAATTCCTCCAGTTAGACTTAATTTTGAAAGCGTCGGATCCTGGCCACTAGACCATCAGGGATGGCCTGTGGCCTGTGGGCTTGCCGCTGATATCTCCCGGCTCTGCCGGCTGCTGGTTGTGGCCCCCCCCCGGGGCGATCCTCTGTGCCTCTCGAGGGGGGCGGGCCTTTCTGGTTGCAGTCTCCTTGGGGTCCCTGTGTTCTGGGGCAGCGCCTGGATCTCTGGGACTTGGAGCTCCCTCCATCTCCTGCACATCTTTAGGGGGCAGATCTGTGGTCCCTCACACTCTCTATTGGACGCTTTTCTAGAGAAACCTTGCATAAACAAGCGCATGTACACACACAGGTGCTCACATGGTGTTTATGTTTATGTATTTAGCAGACGCTTTTGTCCAAAGCGACTTACAAGTGATAATCGGCATGTTGCTTTTGAGGCTAACAATAACAATAACAACAACAACTTGACATCAGTCATGGAGAGGAGGGAACAAGGAGTGGACAGTAGAGAGACAGGTGCAGGGAGGGTGCTAGTTAAGAAGATGCTCTCTGAAGAGCAGGGTCTTCAGGAGTTTCTTGAAAATTGAAAAGGAAGCCCCTGTTCTGGTAGTGCTTGGAAGGTCATTCCACATTTGTGGAACGCTGCATGAGAAGAGTCTGGATTGTCCTGAGCGTGGTGTAGGCACTGCTAGCCGACGATCCTGTGATGACCGGAGTGGCCGGGCCGAGACGTAAGCCTTTGCAAGAGGATTCAGGTAGATGGGAGCCGTACCATCTCGGACTTTGTATGCTAGTGTTAGCAATTTGAATTTGATGCGTGCTGCTAGTGGTAGCCAGTGGAGCTCAATGAACAGAGGGGTGACGTGTGCTCTTTTTGGCTGATTGAAGACCAGACGCGCCGCTGCGTTCTGGACCATTTGAAGAGGTCTCACAGTACAGGCTGGAAGACCAGTTAGAAGGGCATTGCAGTAATCGAGGCGGGAGATGACAGTAGATTGCAACAGGAGCTGGGTGGCATGTTGTGTTAGGAATGGTCTGATCTTTCGTATGTTATACAGCGCAAAGCGGCATGAACGAGCAACAGAGGACATGAGCTTTAAAGGTCAGGTGTTCGTCAATCACAACACCCAGATTTCAAACTGGTGCTCTCATAAGTATGGACTTGGGCACGTTCAACACGTCTTAAGGCTGTCGTTGCCACTAAATGCACTATGATTTATTATCATGTTATTGTTCAGTTAAGCAATGCTGATTGTATATTTCTTCAAGTTGACACAGTGATAGCTTGCTCCTGTTGTATTGTTGTGTCCCATTTTTTTCTTCTTTCTCTTTCTGCAGGTCTAGAAGCAGAACCCCCCCCCCCTCTCCCCACCTTTTGTCTTTTCCTTTCTCTTTCACCTCTGACTCTGTGTCTGGTCGGAATTACAAAGCATTCAAAAACAATAACAATAAAGTTTTAAGTATCAGGCGTGACATTAAAAGCAGACGCTTTGATGCTCCACCTGAGAGTAAATCTGTAAGGCTTGTCACCAGCATTCAGACATCAATTCTGTTTGCTTCACAGCCAGACAGGACACGGGGGAGAGAGAAAAGACTTAATTTTGAAACTGTAGACTTTCGAGTCAGCTGACCCAAAATTTGAATTGCACTTGCGTCGGGAGGATCTGAAATCCAAGCACAGACATGTAAGACGAAGCCCTAACCCTCGCCCATTAACCTGACGGTTTGATCTGCATAAAGGACAAGTTCTGTCTTAACTATGATGTCTTTTTAGTGTCAATGTGGTCCAGCCACTTTATGAAAAGGGATATGCTGGTGAAGGCTCTCAGTCACCCAGGACATGGTAATCCAAAGGGTTCACATGAAGTCAGCTGGGCTTCTTTGGTTTCTTGAAGACGTTTTACTTCTCATCCGAGGCACTTTGTCAATTCTAACTGGAATTTCGGGAGAGTCGAACTTAAGCTTGGTTTATGCTTGACGCATTCACTTTCCGCGCGGTGATGCGGATGGAACGCGCTTCACAACTCGCAGCGTTTATGGTTCATGCGGCTCGTCTCTGCGGTGAGCCAATATTCTCCCAAACTGAACGGGGCAGCATGGAGCTCTATGGCAAGCATCCAACACTACACCATAGTAGAAGTAGAAATTACTGTTGTTTACAACATGGCATTTCAGCATTTTTAACAGCGTCCTCGTCTTTTTCGACAGTGCGAGCTATTTCTCTCCAAGAATCATTAACAACATGTTGATCACGGCGATCTTTGAGAGCTGAATCATACAAATGTCTGTATTTACGAACTCTGCCGTACTAGTTCTTGCCGGTCCGCCATGTTTTTCCGCGTCCGTCCGTCCGCGTGGTTAGAAATTTTCCGAAGTGCGCGTTGCGGAAATTCTGGGCCATGCGGAGGCGCGGCGGAGGGGCGTGGTTGTTAAAATGAAGCAAAATGACGCAACTTTTCCGCGCGGAGCCGTGCGGACCTCGCGGACGCGTCTAGCATAAACCAACCTTTATAAGCCGTAGCTGTCTGTTGTTATTTAACGAAGTGAAAAGGGATAGTAACATTTCCAGAGAATCCTTACTTAATGTATGTTAATATTTCTGAAATTTACCTCATCAGGATCCCAACTAGATCCGTTAAAGTTGTAGACTTGAATGATGAGGTGGTTTTGAACTCTCTTTAGCCACTGAACAGCCAGACGTTCATCCGTCACCCAAGTGACAGAAGCCAGGTAGTGGTCGCTGGTCGTCGGAAAGAAGAAACACTGATAAAACCCTGTTTATGTCAGATTTTTATAGTGAAGATTACATCATAGTGGGATGCTTTACACTGAGCTGAATAGGTCTGGAACCGCCACTTCAGTGATGTGTGTTCGGTTATCTGCGTCCACTACAAACAGTTTTACAACAGGATTGGGAGTACCGGCCTGCAAAAGAAACCAGTCTTTTTAAAATGAAGAGAAGAACTTCAACTATTCCAGAGATTAGTAGAGTTTATCTCAAATTTCTACCTTAGGGTATGGAATGAAAATGGTGCTGGGGTACTGGTTCTCACCATACCAGGTGTACTCTATAGCGTGCACCCCAGTGTCGTTGAAAACAGCATAGGCTACGTACTTCCCTCCAGGAGACCACCAGAGGCCCTGATTTGATGAAAACATCTCCTCTGAAATGATAAAGAAAAATTAAGATGTTTATCTCATTTACATAAACTGTTTTAGGACAACGTAGCCCCCATGTCACAGTGGATAACGGACCCCTGCTAGAATGTAGCATTTTAGCCGGATCATGGATGGTCTTTGCAGGGTTTTTATAGCCTGGCAAGCCATCCTATATTTGTCGGTATGTAGTCTGGTCATAAGCTGCTGAAACCACCCAATCATGGGACATAATTTATGGTTGTCTTTTATTTTTCTCCATCATACCTCTGGTGTTTAGCCTGCCCCACAGACGTGGAGCACTGTGATTGGCAAGACACTGTTTGGGCCAATGGTAGAACTGATGATACTACAACATGGCATGGCTAGACTGAGCTGCTAAGCAAAATTGTTTGCTACTGCAATGGTTGGTCTAGATTTATAGCCTATGGTCTTTTGGCACTTTGCATCATTTCATAGCACCAGCGTATGAAAGGCCTGGGTGGAGCATAGAGGCAGAGGACATGTGACATGGGCTTTTGTGCAATTGCACGGTTTTAGGGTTGAGAATGTTGAGCAGGATGGCCCATGCGGTCCCTAGCCTATATAATGTGTTAGTACAAAGCTGCAGTCTGAGAAAAATGTCCTAGATTGGGGCTTGGGGTGTTGGGTTAGGACATTTCATGAGAACAGGGTTTCCACAGGCCATTGTAACCCTAAGACTTGACTATGATCTCATGATGAGGTAGCATGATGCTAGCATGGAGTGATCTTCTGGCATGTGGCTGCATCCTGATGTAGTTCTGCACTGAGGCTGGGACACGGTGCACTGATGGGTGTGTAGTAGCCTTGCTGTGGTCTATAGAGTGTTGTGAGGGAGCAGGGAAGCATCTTTGAATGCAGGAGAACCCCTGGTTGGTGATAATTATGCATCCTAATGACCTTCGCATTGAAAGAGGTCTTCAAAATGTTGCTATGCCCCAACAGTTATGAAAGAGAGATGCAACCTCAAGTAAATTTGAGGAATTTCAGTATTACAAAGTCTTGTTTATGGTTAAGGGAAGAAGGTAGCTTAACAGGCAGATCAGGGCAGCGTCATAAGTACTGAACCAGGCTGTTCTGAATAGGGAGCTAAGCAAGAAAGTTCAGTTTACTGGTTCCTCTTTGTCCCCGTTCTCATATTGTCATGAGCTTTGGGTAATAACCTCAAGAACAAGATCATGGATCAAAGAAGCCAAAATTAAGTTCCTGATAAGGGCCAGGCTCAGCTTTAGGGATAGGGTTGGGAGCAAGGAGAAACTCAGAGTGGAGCCACCATTCCTCCATTTCTAGAGGAGCCAGCTGAGAAGGTTCAGGCAGTTGGTAAAGATGGCTTCTAGATGCCCTGCAGGGGAGGGGCTTCCAGCGTGTTCTGCTGGTACCTGGTTTGACCCAGGACACACTGAAGGGATTACATCTATGTTGGCCTTGCAACAGTGGGGTCCCACTGGTGGAGCTGGTAGAGGTTGGTGGAGAGAGGACATTGTTGGACCTCTCTGCTGGGGCTGGTCCCTGTGCGACCGGATTAGTGGACGAGGTCAAACAGATGGGCGGAGCTCAAAGTTTTGTTCCAAAATAGAATAGAATAGAATTCAACTTTATTGTCATTGCACATGTACAGGTACAGGGCAACGAAATGCAGTTTGCATCCATCCAGAAGTGCTTTAGCCGTGATATCGATGTATTACAATATATATTAGCAATAATATAGATGTGTAAGTATATTACAGAAATGGATCTATTTCGTATGTTATAATGTACACGGTATGAAGTATGTTATGAATATTCTATGACTATAAGTATGTACAGGCTGTAGTTAATACAAGCAGTCCATGAGTTTAACGTGGGTCATATGTCAGGAGGCAGAGTTCAGGAGTCTGACAGCTGTTGGGAACAGTCAAGGGCAATCGTAGAAATAGTATTGGTGTAAATATTTTTATCAACACTGTACAATAAAGGTCCCTTTATTATTGTTACTTAGTGCATTATTAGCATTTATAAACAAAGAATACCTTTATTGCCGTTATTGTTAACTATTATGGCTCCTTAAGGGTAGGACAAAAGGCCGGGGGGGGGGGGGGGGGATGGCTCTGCTTAGTTATGCATTATATAATATGGTTAAGCAGTTGTTCTTACTTTATTTAATAGTTTATTAACGCTTAATAATGCACTAAGTAACATTAACAACGGAACTCTTCTTGTAAAGCGTTACTGATTCATCTGCCAACAATGACTTACCCTCATACACCCAGTCCGGGATCCCGTTTAAGACCGCGTTTGTTTCTCCGTTGGTGGTCACTTGCTGTGGTTGGGACTCAGGGCTGCTTTTTATATATACGTTATTCTCCCAAACATACGCCTGCGTACACAAAAGCTTCAGTTATTAAGGGGCGAAAGGCAAATAACAGGACACGGGGTGTTGCCCAGATCAGACTGGCAAAATGTTTGCTGAGCCACTTCTACGTTGGCTGCAGCCTCACCAGTTTGTTCCCTTCAGGGGCCCAGGAGAAGTACTGAACTTCATCAGGAATGCCAGCAGCGACGAACTTGCTGAAAGAGATTTGTGCATCTGATGTGATTTTTTTAAGCTCTTCAATATTTACTGAACATGTGTTAAAGCTGGCGCCACATTAATGGGCTCGACACACGGGAGGCGACATCGCCTCTCCTCAATTCATTTTCAATGAGACGTGCGCGACAAAGCGATAATCGCGGGTCTCCCTCCTACCAAGCGAAACGCGAAAAACATGCGTGTGAAATTTTGCGCTCGTGCACGTGTCGTGCACAGGCGACCCAGCGACACGATCCCAGAAAGTTGAAACATTTTCAACTTTTCATCGCTGTCGCTCGGACGAGGACCAATCAACGGAGGTTTCATTCACTGACCAATGAGCGGACAGGATGCTCCGTATGTCTCCGAGCAAACATGGAGGAGAAGTTGATTATTATTATGTTTTATAGTAAAATCAGAAGTAAGATTTCACACAACTCTAGCAGCACCTTGTGAAACATCATATCTACCGCTTTATTAACTCTGAACTGCTTAAATAACCTTAATTCCCTCCAACCTGACACAGCCAAGCAAAACAACGGAAGTTTCGATTTCGCCATTGGAACAGAACGCGTAGACGGCTTTGCCGCTGGCCGCTGCCGCGGGTCGCCTCCCGTGTGTCAGGTAATAAAAGCGACGGCGACAAATTTCGCTGATCGCGGTCGTTTGTCGCCTCCCGCGTGTCGAGCCCGTTAGCTTCTCCTCAAGAAGTGAAAACCGGGTGGCGTTCTGCTTACCGTAGTTTCAGGTCATACAGTGAAAACGAGGCTGTAAATGAATGTCGCCACAGCTGTAACACAAAAACAAAGCAGATCAAGAGCTGATTGGGCACTTTTAAAGTTGGTAAAAGTTTAACATACCTTGCTATAGTTACTCATGAATGAAACATAATTGAGATCAGCAGAAACCTGGTAATCGTACGCATCTACTTTAGCCTGTCAACAAAAACATTGCAGGGTGAGGAGCATGTTTGCTATCGTCTGACTTATGTCGTGAGTGGAATAGTAACAGGATGTAGAGGATGACTTACAAACAACTCGTTGCTCAAGAATTCAGAGTCCTCATTTGTTTTCACGTTGTAGATTCGAACAGAATCATCAGACTTGTGCAGATACTCATAATCTGCGGTAAAAGACAACAACATGCTAAAAAGCAGAACGTTTCCAGTTAAGTGCAAGTAAAGGTCCCACGACAGATTCACACGAGCAAAAATAACAATCTGACTGACTCGCGGCCATTCCAGTAAGGATGCATCATTATTTCCTTGCTACTTGCCAGGAAGAAATGATTATTTCACCAAATGCTCGTGCTTCTCTGCACAAGTCCTTCCAGAGCCGCTAGCACTGACATATCCTCTGTGTAATTACTGCAGAGATATTCTAGCAGCTGCATAACAAGAAAACAGAAACTGTGAAGTAACAAGGTGTCACACGGGCTCAAATAACAAACCTGCATTATCATCGTCTCTAGGCTAATGCTAACGCTGTTTGCAAAATATTTCAAGTGTTCAACAAGTCTCCACCAGTAGTGCCTGAAGGAAACCACGTTTTGTGAACACAATAATCCGTGTGAAGCTTTTCCTGCTCTGACACAATGTGAAACACACGTTGTCTACAGCTGGCTTTCCACGAGACGACTTCCTGGACGTTTCTGGGAGGAGGGAAGGTGACAGCTCCAGTCCTCTCAGACACAATTGACCCTTTAAGAAATTTGCTAAGATGTTAGCATATAGCAACCATTTCAGCTGTGAGCTACTTTTATGATCCGTGCTCAAAGAGCAAGTCACCCCCTTCCAGAGTCTAACTCCACTCCCTCTTCCTGTTTGAAAAATGCACCACAAGGAGGAGTTGCCTGGCAGACTGAGAGGGCAAAGCCAATAAGAAACACAAACACAGGCTCACAGCAGCATTATGACATCATATGGTACCAGCTAACATCATCACCTTTTAGCCAATAGCAATGGCAGATATAAATTCAAATGTAGTGTGTAGTTTTTACCTGACAGTTTTAGGCAAAATATTACAATTTTAACAAAGATGCACAACAGTGCCAAATTACTGACTGCATGTGTCTACAGCCTGATTAGCCACTTATTTATATCATTTATCAGCTAAAAAAAACGTTGATTTGGGGGTGTCTAGCTCTTTAAAGGTGCCCACAGCAGCAGAGAATAACAAGAAATCAACAATAGAAAAAGCAGGGATGGTTTCCATGTTTCTATTTGTTGTTATACACAGTGATGTCAGAGATAACGGAAAGACGTCTCAAGTTTTCTTTTCCTTCCATGCTGCTTTGCCAGCAACTCCTCCAGTTTTACAAATGCTGATCAAACCCTGACACAGTGCTCTGATCATGCTAACATGCTTTCTACGGCTACGCTAATACTGGTGTGGACACATTCAATGCTAATGTTGCTCAAACACTAACAGGATGTGCAAAGCCTGCCAACACGTGGTGTATGACAAAGCCAATAAACGGGCATAGCTGATACAATCATTGAAGCTAATGCTAACCAGTGTTTCTAAATCACGGTACCCCCCCCCCCCCCCACCACCACCCCCCAATGGAAATTCTGAAATGAAAAATGTGAGTTGGACCCTCTGGACTTGCACGAGGAGGCTGGTCTGGTAAATAAGCAATGAGAAGAGGAACAGTAATAAAGTTGTCCAGTACAACCACACCCAGCTGTATCTATGATCCACATTTGATCTCACTTTGCAATATTTCCCCACCTGAAATCCACCTCAAGTTGTAGGATTTTGGCTTCAGAGCACCGTTGAAGACATCATCCAGGGTGAAGGTTCTCACATCCACGGTCTCCTTCTCTACAAAAATTACTTGGAAAGTTAGACGAGGACTTACGGGTCACAGATATGATGTCACAACCAATAAAAACCATAGTCATGGAGTGAGTCTGTGTTGCAAGGGCTAGGCATTAGTGAATTTGAAGAAAAGAGATGAAAACTTTCATAAATTTTACCACGAGTATGTTTTTTTATTTATTTATTTTTTGTTGTAGCAGCACTCTCTCCTCATGTGTACGGGACACTGATCAGCACCTAAGTAATCTCTATTTTTACTACATTTATTTAGATAAAGACAATTGTATGTCTAGATGTAGTTGAAAATGAATATTTGTATTCAAATATAAATTTATCATTTTTACACCTACATGTTGAAGTCTAAGTTACGGGTGGGACTCGAGAACATTTTTACAGTTTTTCTCGATTGTTTACACACATTTTCTGGTACTTGAGACACAATTACCACAACCAATTCACCAACCCCCTTAACCAATTCGGCTAAACTACAAGCACAATTCCTGCTTTGCACTCAAATTGCAAAGCTAAAACACACTTTTCTCAAAACACTACACACAATTCTCTGCTGTTGGCACAATTTTCAAGCAGAAAATATCTTGTTTTCACAAGGAACACACTAACGTTCACACGTGCACACTGACTCGTCACAAGGGCAAACACCTGTCACACGGTTTTACAATTAGCAATCAGAGCTTTAGCATAAAAGGGCAACAGGTGAGCTCTCCTGTGTTGGAGCAATGGATGCCGACATTGGAAACAGAGGCAGAGCCAGAGGAGTGAGAGTAAGAGGACGGGGAGGACCAAGGACCGTAATCTCTGATGAGATCCGAGCCACTTTGGTTGTTTCTAAAAAAATTAGATTTAACTTCACACGATTGAATTTGATTATAAATGCAAAAAAGAAAAAAGTATCACATTTGCAAAAAAAAAAAAATCTTTTGCATGTATTTTAACTTAAATATTTAGTTTTGTGAATTTGAAGGTCAAGTTTGACTTGAAATATTTGTATTTAACATTATTTTTAGCTGTTTATCTTTAATATGCTTCTTTGGAGTTGGTGCCCCGTAAAGCAAACTTAATCATGAAAAACTTAGGTTTCACTTTTGTATTTAGATTTGATTACAACCATTTTTGTTATGATTAGTGATGTGACGTTCATGAACTAATAAAATCCTTTCAAGGAGAGCGAGTAACCACCACCCAACCATAAGTCCCACCACTAGTTAACATTACTATTTTAAGCTAAATGTGGTGAAATTTAACTATTAGTTTTAAAAAAATACTTCACTACAAATGAGCCATAATAGAATAATGAAAAATTTAGTTGTTACATTATTTACATATTTATACTTCTAAATATGAAGATCCGATTCTAAATATTTTCAGATTATTATTTTTTAAGTGGGTCTAATGAAGTGGTTTGCTTTTAGACAGTCCGCTTTACATTCAGTGCCCCATACTTGTGAACTAATCATGTTTATGTTTATGTGCTTAGCAGACGCTTTTACCCAAAGCGACTTACAATTTTTATTTTATTTTATTTTTTTAACCTATAGGGCATGTTGTGATCTGTGGGGGAAACCGGAGTACCCGGAGGAAACCCACGCATGCATGGGGAGAACACGCAACTCCACGCAGAAAGGCCGCAGCCGAGTTTCGAACCTGCGACTTTCGTGTTGCGAGGCAACAGTGCTAACCACTGCGCCACCATGCAGCCCATAGCTCAATCATGAACTATTGAGGTTTACCTTTATCTTTAAGATTAGATTCTAAATGTGACATCATTATAATTTTACTCTACAAATGCAGCAGGGCATTTGTTTTGTGTTTTGTGTAGCTCATATCAGTGGTATTCCCTCCTGGTCCTGGCGAGCCAGTTAGTTTTGACTCTGGTTCAACACACGATTTCAGTCAGCAGGCTTAGTGATTCAACCACTGAAGTTAGCTTCAGATTCCAGCTTCCGATTCGGGAAACGGCTAAAGGGCCATTTCCATGGACGTAATTTTCACTTTAGATGTTGGGGGGGGGGGGGGGGGGGGGGGGGGGGCACGAGGCGGGGGGGATCTTTACAGTATGTTCTAATGGGAAACAGGCTTCAACACAAACGTTTCTACTTGGTCCTAGAGCTCAACCAGTGTCAATTTAATATAAAGTAATATTGCTTTTGGATGGTAAAAAGTGCAGGGGACAAAACTTGACTTTGGAAAAAGTGGGGGGGACATATCCCCCCTGTCCCCCCCCCAAAATTACGTCCATGGCCATTACACCTAATTTTTCTCTACTCTGACCATCTTTAAACTGCTCTAGCTCAAAAACTACAACAGCCACACCGTTCGAACCTGTTCTAGATTATTCTACTATAAAAAGCAGATTAAATAAAACACAGTGTGGGATTTGTGAAACTTCAACAAAGCCAAATTTATGCATTTTTCCAGCATCTGGCCAACGATGGAACAGCTGTAGCTCAAAAACTACAACAGCCACGCTGTTCAAACCTGTTTTAGATTATTCTACAATAATAGCAGATCAGATCAAACTCAGTGTGGGATTTGTGAAACCTTTCCCTGATTTGTGAAACTTCAACACAGATTGTATTTTTTCGGTGACATGTAGCACAGTTACACAACAGCCGCAACTATGCAAAAATTACTTTGATGTTTGCGTGTCTTAATTAAAAACAAGCATAAATGTTCAGCCTCAAACTTTTCATTGTCCACATTCCAGAGAACTTCAGATAATTGAACATCTCTCCATTTCTGTTTTCAGTTTCATGAGAAGTTTCGCTTTTTCGCTGCAAAAAAAAAAAAAAATTTTCAGGTATTATATATTTCTCCATTCCCAAAGACACACAAAAAATCTTTTTCTTGCAGATATCTCTCAGTGACTCAGATTGTCTTACCTCTCATCCATCTCACCATGCTCATTCTTTTCCACTGCCTCAGCCCTGGTTTCAGAAAGGCAACACTCCGCACTTTTCAGAGGTGTACGATACATTACGGTAATACGACGGAGTTCCTGTCTGAGAGCCGGCCCGGGAGAAAAAGACTACGCCGTTAGAACAATGGAGGAGTGGAGGAATTGTTTTGGAGGCGTATGTTCATGATAGTCGGACTATCCGTGCTCGTTGACATGTGCTACTATGGGGCACGCGCAGACCGATTTTTTAAGGCTTTGTTGAAGTTTCACAAATCAGGGAAAGGTTTCACAAATCCCACACTGTGTTTTATTTGATCTGCTATTATAGTAGAATAATCTAGAACAGGTGTGAACAGTGTAGGAGCTGTACTTCTTGAGCTACAGCTGTTCCATCGTTGGCCAGATGCTGAAAAAACGCATAAATCAGGCTTTGTTGAAGTTTCACAAATCAGCGAAAGGTTTCACAAATCCCAAACAAGGTTGTGTGCCATCTGCTATTATTGTAGAATAATCTAGAACAGGTTTGAACAGCGTGGCTGTTGTAGTTTTTGAGCTAGAGCAGATTAAAGATGGTCAGAGTAGAGAAAAATTGGGTGTAATGGCCCTTTAGCCGTTTCCCCGAATCGGAAGCGAACTTCAGCCTCGTCCACTGAATTTGGTGTGTTGAGTAGAGAAACAATGAAAACATGTTGGATTCTGGCTCTCCAGGACCAGGAGTGAGTACCACTGGCCTATTTAAGAGCTGTGAAGCGACACAGTTTTTTACTTTACATTTGGGGCCCCATATTGCTCAGAAGACAGTGGAGATGATTGTGGACTTCAGGAAAGTCACAGCCCCATCTCTCCCCCTCGTCCTGACGGACACCCCCGTCACCACTGTGGACTCCTTCCGCTTCCTCGGAGCCACCATCATACACGACCTTAGGTGGGAGCCGTCCATCAGCTCCCTGCTCAAAAAGGCCCAGCAGAGGATGTACTTCCTGCGGCAGTTGAAAAAGGCCAAGCTGCCGGCCCAGATGATGGTGCAGTTTTACACGGCCATCATTGAGTCCATCCTCACCTCCTCCATCACTGTGTGGTACGCTGGAGCCACAGTGAGGGACAAACATAGACTGCAGCGCATTGTGCGCTCTGCTGAGAAGGTGATTGGCTGCAGCCTTCCATCTCTCCAGGACCTGTACGTCTCCAGAACTCGGGGGCATGCAGGTCGGATAGCAGCTGACCCTTCTCACCCGGGTCACAGACTTTTTGAGCTGCTTCCCTCAGGCTGGAGGTTACGGTCCATCCGGACCAGAACCTCCCGCCATAAGAACAGCTTCTTTCCATCTGCCGCTAGACTTGTGAACAGCTTATAAATACACAACCATGTTCGTCTTCTGTACTCGACACGTCACGTTATCGGCCATATTACCATTACCTGCCGTTTTTATAGCTGAATGTTTTATTCTAGTTTTTTATTATTATAATTTATTCTATTTTTAATCTTATTATGCATGTTATATGTAGCACATTAGTACCGAAGCAAGTTCCTAGTTCGTGAATTGTTTGTTCACTGACAATGGCAATAAACCTTTTCTGATTCTGATTCTGATATTAGTAACTTTATCAGCTAATATTTAGTTTTAACTTCACATTTTAAGGTTTGATCCTGAAACCATTCTTATTTCAATCAAAATGCGGTAAACCTTAAATTTGATTTTAATGATTACTTTTACATTTGGCCCCTCATACCTGTGCCCTGACGCTGGACAGCTGATTTTGGCATATCTGTGTAAAGTTGAGGCATGCACGGGGTCGTGCGTCATGACGCGCGCCTCCCCGTCCAGCAGCGCGTGCCACCACAGCGTTTTCCCAATAAAAACTCACCTTTCACAAACACAACGGTGGGCACCACTATCAGGATGACCACCACCGACACCCCCAGGATCCCGACCAGGATCTTAGCGACTGAGACCTGTCCGGGAGGGAACCAGCGGTTAGTTACACGCGCCTCCTCGGATAAATGTGAGTATTTACAACAAACCCACCATCGTTTCTGCTCCGAACCAGGACGTATATCAGTGTCAGTCCAGATTCAACACTTGATCGATCCAGGCGCGCGAAGAAAAGACACAAAGCACGTGCTCATCTGTTAATTATTCTCCCGGCTGGAGTTTCAAAGGTGCTGCGGGAGTAAAGTTCTCCATCTGATGCTGAGCCAGACTCAGAGGAAGTGTGGGATCCTCTCAGATCTGACCTCATTTCAGCTCCCACTCAGCGTCCGTAGGACTGCGAGCACCTAAACCAGCTGCACCAACTCGTTAGTGATCTAAACCAGTAGTTAAACCAGCTGGATGAACTCTCATGGTGGTCCAACAGGTCCAGTCTTTTTTTTACACTCTTTTATTGGGGGTGGGGCTTAACAGAAATATATGTGTAAAACAGAGAAACAGGAGGGTTGTTAATATTACCGTTTACTCCATAGTCCCAATTTGCTCTCCATCAGGGCTTAATTTGAGCCGGATCTTGCCGGAACAAGATCCGGGAACTATTTTACTTTGAAAGGACCGTTCCGGCAACTCACGCAACGAACTGGAAGCCCTCAGCACACCCAGGGGGAGCCCGAAACGACCCTGGTTCTACTATTATCTATGTGGACTCTCCAGGGATTATTTAGAGCTGAGAGGCGCAGAGCTCTGGTCGTTGACGCGCTCCAGACATCTGCGTGGTGAGCACGGCCA
This sequence comes from Nothobranchius furzeri, assembly GCF_043380555.1. NCBI lineage: Eukaryota > Metazoa > Chordata > Actinopteri > Cyprinodontiformes > Nothobranchiidae > Nothobranchius > Nothobranchius furzeri. The sequence goes on from NC_091754.1 coordinate 58,843,776, forward strand.
CAGCAACATTCTCAAAGTGTCACGTCCTCATAAACCAATTTAACACGCGATCGTTCATGTCGGCTCATTTCCTTTCATGCTCTCCGTCTTTTATTTGTGTCTGATGCGTTTTACTGCTGCGCATGGACGTAATTTTCACTTTAGAAGTGGGGGTGGGGGTGGGGGGGCACTGGGGTGGGGGTGGGGGGTAATCTTTACAGCATGCTCTAATGGGAAACAGGCTTCAACACAAACGGTTGTTTTCCGCTTGGTCCTAGAGCTCAACCAGTGTCAATTTAATATAGCGTAATATTGTTTTAGGATGGTAAAAAGTGCAGGGGTCAAAACTTGTCTTTGGAAGAAAAAAAAGCAGGGGGGGGGGGGGGGGGTGCAGAGCGCATCACCTGTGTCCTCCGGTGAATTCACGGCACCGGTGCGGTCAGCGCGGACTCGGCTATTTTTGTGGTCGGTAGATCTTTTTGAACTGCAGCTCAAAGGTAATTCACAAAGGTGAAAAAATATGAAGCCAGGCAGCAGTTTTTCTTTAGGATTGAGAGGAGATGCAGGAAGATAATAAACAGAGACAGGACAGAAAAAACAGTCAAATAAAAACAAGTTAGTTTTTGTACCTACACAGCAAATTCAGCATGCTCAAAATAACTCTGTCAGAGTTGATTTCAACACTTTTTGGAGAGTTGGTGCTTTAACTCTGATTTAGCGTTACAAACCAACTCCTCTAGAGTTAAATATTTAACTTTAATGGTTTAAATCTGGGACTCTCCACCATTTGACCTTAGAACTGAAGAAGCCTCTCGGATGAGAGGTGAAACATCTTCAAGCAACTCAAAGAAGTCCAGACGCTTTTCTTTCAAAGCTCCTTAGACTACAATCACCTGGATGACTGAGAACCTTCACAGATATATCAGAGTAGATTTCAACACTTTTAAAGTGTCTATATGTTGATTTAACACTTTTTGGAGAGTTGGTGAAAAACCAACTCCTCTAGAGTTAAATATTTAACACTAGTGTAAGTGTTAAGATAGTAACCCTAACACTGGAGTTAAATATTTAACCCTAGAGGAGTTGGTTTGTAACACTAAATCAGAGTTAAAGCACCAACTCTCCAAAAAGTGTTGAAATCAACTCTGATAGGTTATTTTGAGCATGCTGAATTTGCTGTGCTTTGTGATTTAATGACTTTTAATACTTTTCAGTGCACCAAGCCTGGAAGCTGCCCTGAATAACACTGGCTAACACATGCCTTGTACACTTAATGACTGCTATCAGTCAGAGGAGCAGAGTCCATGCACCACATTTTTATTGTGATAGTAGAACACACAGCGGTCCCATTCTTTTGACCGGCCTCCTCATAACAAGCAAAACCACATTTGCAACAGTGCAGGGGCGGCGTTAGGCCCGGCTACTTGGGCTGATGCCCCGGATGTTACATGGAAAGCCCCGGATCTAAATCGCGGAAGTAACATGCAGTACCAAAGTCCAACAGAGAGGGAGCAGCTGGCAGTAGTTTGTATACAGCCTGCCTGAGCCTCCACCACTGAAGAAGAAGCCCTTCAGCAGCCGGATTCTTCTTCAGTCTCTGCCTGAAACGCATGAGTGAAGATGGACATAAGGATGTTTTTTAGACCAAAAGTACCGCAACAGAACCCCAGCTTTGATGAGACTGGTGTTGACTCAGGTTTGTGAGTCTTATTTGAAAATATTTGTTGTGCTGCTGGTTTGCCTAAAGTTAGCTTATCAGGTAAAGTTGTTGGAGAAAGAAAGGGAATATTTACCATCATCTCACACTAAACACTAACAGGAACAATACTCTGCCCTGAATACGCTTAATATGTAGCTTCAGATTAAAAATTATGTGGTACAAGACAAATATATATGTTGTTGGCTAGTGCGTGTCACGTGTGTGTGTGTGTGCACGCGCATGTGTTAAGCCCCGGATGTTCTTCAGTCCTAAATCCACCCCTGCAACAGTGAACAAAGTACTAACTAAGAGCAACACAACTCCGCAAAATAAACATGCATAAACACCTCAAAATAGAACAAACGTAACTAAAAACACGACTACCCACAATGCACCTCGCCCACTGCAGCTCCTGCAACTCCCTGCAGCCAATCGGCCGCTACCAGTCCAACTTTTAGAATAAAAGGGTGGAGTCTACAAATCAACTCTGCGGGTGTTACAGCTGCTGTGGGAGTTCAGAGTCCGATTTTCAGGAGTTATTTTGTCCAAAATGACTCCTGCAGAGTTGATTAGGAAACACTCCTTTTTAACACTGGCTTTTAACTCTCATGTCAGTGTTAAATATCAACTATATAACTGGTTTTAGTGTTAAGTTAACTATTCTTGGTGTCATGGACGTAATTTTCACTTTAGAAGTGGGGGGGACACAGGGGGTGGAGGTGGGTTGGTGGGGAATCTTTACAGTATGCTCTAATGGGAAACAGGCTTCAACACAAACGGTTGTTTTCCGCTTGGTCCCAGAGCTCAACCAGTGTCGATTTAAGATAGCGTAATATTGTTTTGGGATGGCAAAAAGTGCAGGGGTCAAAACTTGTCTTTGGAAAAAGTGGGTGGGGGGGCATGTCCCCCTGTCCCCCCCCAAAATTACGTCCATGCTTGGTGTTAAATTGGACCAACACCAGAAAATTAACACTTTTGAATTTGCTGTGATAGTGGTTGCAACAAACAGACACCATTGAAGGTAATCAGAAGTGAGGAACAGAAAATGAAATAATTATTTCAACGTTTAGAGCAGCAGGAACTCTGAGAGGCTGCAGGCGCATCGGTGGGTTTGCGGGGGACTGGGACAGTAATTCAGGCCCGGAGTTTTGAAACCATCCCAGGCCACCGCCCAATTCACGCTAAACACTGAAAGTGGGTCAGACTGGGCGCCTACCGACGTAAAAGTGTAAAACAACTAAATTAAAACTTCACATGTGCCCTGATTCTTTCCTCAAAAATGTAAATATTTGTGCTGCTATAATCTGTGCTCATGCTGCGTAAACTGAAATTCTATTTTATTCTGTTAAACGTGCCTCCCGCACATTGGATGAAATGGGCCAGGCACCATCATCCGCCTGAATATAAGACCCTGTCCACACGTAGCCGGGGATCTGCCAAAACGTAGATATTTTTCTACGTTTTGGCCTGTCATCCACACGAAAACGGAGTTTTTTCACATGAAAACGGATCTTTTTAAAATCTCCGGCCAAAGTGAAGATCTGCGTTTTCTCCGTTTTGGGTGTCTGCGTGTGGACAGACAAAACCGGAGTTTTAAGGTCCGCAACGTCACTTTCCACGACAAAAAATGCTGACATCACGTGTGCGACCTGTTTTTACACTAGCCGACAGCATGGATGCCCTCAGAGCTGCGCTCGCTTTATCAATTGTCCAAGTGCTTTTTGCTTGTTTGTTTTTGCAAGCGGAATTACTGCTCCTTGCGGAAGACCACAGACGAAGGACGAGGTTAAGAACGGGGGAAGTACTGCCGCCTACAGGTCTGGCATGTCCTTAACAACGTATTTATCCGGGTACGTGTGGACAGAGTTTCTTTTTTTAAACAAGGTGGTGTGGATGCAAGTTTTTGGAGGGGCGGATATTCGTTTTTTAAAAGACCCGGCTACGTGTGGACTAGGCCTGAAACTAACAGGTACCAGACTACATGTCTGGGTCAAGAGAATCACACCACAAGCAAAAAAAAGTGTGTGTGTGTGTGTGTGTGTGTATGTGTGTGTGTGTGTGTGTGTGTGTGTGTGTGTGTGTGTGTGTGTGTGTGTGTGTGTGTGTGTGTGTGTGTGTGTTAGGGCTGGGGGTAAACGATTATTTTTAAAACGATTATTCTGACGATTATTTTATCGAATAGTCGACTATTCTAATGACTATTTAGAAAATTAATCTAATGATTATTTTTCTATTGCACAATTAACAAAAACCAGAAAATCTCAAATAAATTCCTCAAAAAAATTGATAAATTCTTACTGTAAGAGAATAAACACTACAGGCCTTCCATTTTGTATAACACTGCTTTTATTGTGTTGGTTGGTTATGTTCTGGTGACGTGTAGAACTTGGGAGTGCAGGCTGCTGCCTGAGAGGTGGTAGAAGATGGAGTGTCTCCATGCTGCTTTGTTTTGGTCACTTATGTGCGTGAGGCGAGTGGTGTTACGGGTTAAACCAAACTCAAGGTGATATTTTACACTAAACCGAAAACCCACAACACTCTAAATGTAATAAAAGGGAGATCTGCACCACAAAAAAGATGAACTCTAAACCAAAACTTAACAGCTTATCCCAACGCAAGAAGCTGTTAGCGAAGATGCTAACAGTAGCTTTACCAACGTTAAGTTCAAGTTACCAAGTTTAAATAAACCAAAAACACCCAGCAGCAAACAGACCAGCACGGAGGAGAGACTGCTACCACCAAAACAGCTCTCCTAATGTCTGAAAGAAGCTCCGTTATGAAGGGAGAAGCGCTCCCAGTGATTTTCTACATCTGCGATAGAGACGAAGCAGCGCATCTGACCCCGGAAGTTGTTGTCCGTTGCCGGGAGACGAAGGCGGGCAAAACAGGAAAATAATCTAGTAGTGGACGGACGTTGTTCCGGGTCTTCGGTATTTGGCGGAGATGTTAGTGAAGGCGGAGAAGAGGGCGAACTAGAGGAAAAACAGGCAGATTCCTCCTTATTTACAAACTCCTGGGGATGCAACAAGTGGGCGCGGTGCGTCGACTTCCGGATCTGACGTCGACAAATTTTTAGAATCGAGCCGTCGACGTAGTCGAGGCTTCGCTACAGCCCTAGTGTGTGTGTGTGTGTGTGTGTGTGTGTGTGTGTGTGTGTGTGTGTGTGTGTGTGTGTGTGTGTGTGTGTGTGTGTGTGTGTGTGTGTGTGTGGGCACAGATTAAATGGACAGCCTCAACAGTGGAAGAAGCCTTCTGCAGATACACACATCTACTGACAGACCAGTATATATGGATGTTTTCCTCATAATATTCATATAAACAACAATAAGAATACGAGGGGTTTAAAGGCTATGAACCAAAGACAAAATAAGCCAGAGGTGAAGGTTTATGCATTTAACTAGAAATGACCATCAGGGCTGAAGTGAAATCTAATCCAGATCAGTCCAGGTCAGAATTATTATCTCGTCCGTCTCAGGGTCAGCAGCAGCTGGATGTTTATGACCACATTTCAAGTGAAGCACACTCCTTTTATGCCTTGTGTTTGCTCACGATCCACATTTCCGTTTAGAAACCGTGTCTCCTGCATGGATGCACCTGCCTGTCAGAGCGTTTAACCACTGGTTGGTCAGCTGATGCTGCCGTCAGTCATTGTGGGAATGTGTACGGTGTGGGGAAACAGTTTTAATTTCTCTCCTCTGCCTGAGCTGATGGCGACGCGCGGCGCGCCTCGCGGCAGTGATGCGCCTTTTGTGCAAACTGCGGCCCTTCATGGAGCTCGTGCCAGACTGTGGATGACTGATGTTAGAGGACACACAGATATCTTTTCAAAAATCTCTGGGATTTCGACTAGTGAATACCTGGAAATTTTACCGGTGTGCACCGTACTCTAGAAAAAGTGCTAGCATGCTGAAAGGTTATATTTAGAAGTGGCGGCGGTGCTGGTACCGGTCCAATGCACCGCTCTCTGTCCCTAAAGGATGAGTCTGATGATCTGATCATCAGAACCTGATCATCATGATCCGTTCCTGACAGCCGCTGTTTGTCCCTCCCCAACCCACCCCACGTGCCCAGCAGTGCGCGCTGCACGATAATTAAACTGGCCCAAACACTCCACCTTAAACCGGTTCTCCCAACACGACCACATACAGGCCAGTCTGGACATGCACCTGTGGCCAGAGCTTTCTTCTTTTTCAATCTCTCCATTTCTGCTCCACCTTCCCAGGTCCGTCTAGGTCCATTTTGCCTCTGGGGCCAAAGGTGCGGTGGTGCAGTAGCCGCTCTGGGGTGGTGGGTGTCTGCTGCGCTCTGCCGACCCCGACAAAGTGAGAGGAGGGGCTGTCTTTGTGCCCAGTTTGCTCCGTTTGTGCGAGCATCAGGATAGCAGATGCCCTGATGAGCTGCATGACGATTGCTCATTTAGATATTAAGCACGTCATGACCGGCACTCACCGAGTGGGCCAGTTTAACGGCCAGGCCACCGGGAAATCTCCCGTTTCTCCCGATTACCAGTCCGCCACTGAAGAGATGTGTGTTAACGTAGAAAATGTGGGCGCAATTTTAATTACTTGTCACCCCCCCCCCCCATGGACGTAATTTTGGGGGGGGACAGGGGGGGCATGTCCCCTCCACTTTTTCCAAAGTCAAGTTTTGACCCCTGCACTTTTTACCATCCAAAAACAATATTACACTATATTAAATTGACACTGGTTGAGCTCTAGGACCAAGCGGAAAACAGCCATTTGTGTTGAAGCCTGTTTCCCATTAGAGTATACTGTAAAGATACCCTCCCCCCTCCCCCACTTTATTGGGTACACATGTCCTACTGCTCGTTAACACAAATTGCTTATCAACCAATCACATGGTGGCAACTCAGTGCTTTTAGGCACGTAAGACGCGGTCAAGACGATTCGCTGCAGTTCAATCCCAGCTTCAAAATGGGGAAGAAATGTGATTTAACGTGGCATGGTTGTTGGTACCTGACGGGCTGGTCTGAGTGTTTCAGAAACTGCTGATCTTCTGGGATTGTTACGCACAACCAACTCGTGGGTCTATGGAGAAAACGAAAAAGGGAAAACATCCAGGGAGCGGCAGTTCTGTGGGCGAAAATGCCTCGTTGATGCCAGAGGTCAGGATGATCAGACTGGTTCGAGTTGATAGAAAGGCAACAGTAAATCATCAAATAACCACTCGTTACAACCAGCGTATGCTGGAGAGCATCTCTGAACGTACAACACGTTGAATCTTAAGGCAGACGGGCTACAGCAGCAGAAGACCACACCGGGTGCCACTCCTATCAGCTAAGAACAGGAAACTGAGGCTACAATTCACACAGACTCACCAAAATTAGACAATAGAAGATGGGAAAAATGTTGCCTGGTCTGATGGGCCTCGATTTCTGCTTCTACATTGAGATGGTAGGGTCAGATTTTGGCGTCAACAACGGTTCAGGCTGGTAGTGGTGGTGTGATGGTGTTGGGACATTTTCTTGGCACACTTTGGGCCCCTTAGTACTAATCGATCGTCGTTGCGACGCTACAGCCTACCTGAGTATTGTTGCTGACCATGTCCGTCCCTTTATGACCACAGCGCACACGTCTTCTGATGCTACTTCCAGCAGGATAATGCGTCATGGCATGAAGCTCGAGTCATCTCAGACTGGTTTCTTGAACACAACATGTCTGTCTCAGTGTCCGTTGGTATTTTAAACCACCAAAAATATTTCTAATAAAGTTTTGGTGTCAGGTGGGGCGTTGTAGCATCTGTGAGAATAAAACTGCAGGGCTTGTCTTCGGTATTCAGACATCCATTCTGATTGCTTCACAGTCAGACAGTGCACGGTAAAAAAAAAAAGAAAAAAGAACATAAAAATGATTTCACTGTACCCAAATGGCCTCCACAGTCACCAGATGTCAATCCAGCAGAGCACCTTTGGGAAATGGTGGAACGGGGAGAGTCGCATCATGGATGTGCAGCCAACAAATCTGAAGCAACTATGAGATGCTGTCGTGTCAATACGGACCAAAATGTCTGAGGAATATTTCCAGTTCCTTGTTGAATCAATGTCAAAATGGATTAAGGCAGTTCTGAAGGCAAAATGGGGCCCAGCCTTAGTAAGGTGTACCCAATAAAGTGGCCAGCGAGTCTTTAATGTACAAACGTGTTTCAAAATGGCTAAAAAGGACTTTAAAATAATAAAGGTTGTTATAGATATAACACTGTTGCCACCGATCAACCCAAAAGCGTGTAGACCCTGATACACAACATGACTAAAACAACTGATGTGTGTGTGGCTGAATACAGACAATAAAGGTTTAGATTGATACTGATAAATCATGAATAAACTCTAAAAAATGGAATTAAGTTACGTCAAATAGTTCCACCAAACATGTAAAGCCTGCGTTAGGGCTGGGCGATATGACGATTTTAGACCGTTTTACGATCTACACATCTGACGGTCTGTCATTTTTGAGAGACCTTTTTATCACGATTCACAGCTCTGCTGTTGAATTTCTGCCTCTGAATGAAAAGGGAACTTACCCCAGGAGAATGACACGCCTTTGTTTGACCTTTAACCAATCAGAGTGAGTCATAGTAATATATTAGTGCCCCGCTTGTTTTCACGTGTGTGTGAACAAACATGGCTTCAGCCGCGGCTGAGAGCGGCAACGAGGTTTTCGTTCCGAAGACGAACGCCTCGTCCGTTATATGGAACTGGTTTAGTTTTTCACCAGATGACAAAGAGCAGCGAAACGTCATTTGCAAAGTTTGCAAGGAGAGCGTCAAGGCAAGTGATGGCAACACCACAAACTTGTTTAATCACTTGAAAAGAAGGCAACCCAAACAATACAACGAGCGCCAGCTGGCAGCTAAGATAAAAAGCCTGCGGCTGCAGCGGCTAGTGCTTCTTCCAGGCAACAAACGCTAACAGAAACACACAAAACTCACTCCCTACGACAGAGACAGCAGACGATGGAACAGCGTGACAGATGCAGTGACGTACCACTTGGTTAAAGATTTGTGTCCCGTGCGAACAGTAGGAGTGGGATTTAAGAAAATGATAAAAACATTGGATCCGCGCTACGAGTTTTCCAGCTGCAAGTATTTTTCGAACACCGCCATTCCACGCAGGTACGCTGAATGCAAAGAGAGAGCTGCAGAAAATATTCAGAATGCGCAGTTATTTGCTACCACAAGCGATCTCTGGTCCAGCCGCACATCAGAGCCGTATTTGAGCTTAACTATCCACTACATGAGCAACTGGGAGCTACATAGTATTTTGAACAAGTTAATGTTTGCACAATACGTTTGCAATTGACATGTTTGCACTTTAAATATGTTTACAATTTTAATTTATGTTAAGTTACTTGAAAAATGAGAAAAACTGATTTTTGTAATTGTTTCTCTCAGGGCTTTTATCACCTCTGGTGTGAGTTTAAAATATAAGTGTGTTAGCACTGTGTTGATTATCTCTAATATGAATAAATGTTTATTTATTCAATGTTTCTCTTCTTTAATACGCAATTTAAGTTATGCTATTCATGGATAAAAAATCGTGATAAAATCGAAATCGTGATAAAATATTGGAAAAATCGTGATATTCTATTTTTGCCATATCGCCCAGCCCTAGCCTGCGTGGAACCAGTTCACATAACCGGCCCAAGTAATTTCAACGTTTTATTTTTTACAGCGTGTGCTTTATTGCCATGTGAGCAGTCATTTATTAGGTTTTCCTGATACCATTTAATATGAAGCTGAACCTTAAACAACACGTAAATCTGATCCGTGTAGCCATAACATTACGACCACTCCAGTAGGTCTACGGGCTGGCGTTTGGCTGCTTTGGCTGCCATCTTTGATTTATTTACATTTAGATAAAAACACAGATGTGTTACGATTGGAAATGCATCCCATTCTCCCACTTCTGCCCCTGATCCTAATTACTGACCGGTTCTGGTCCTCCTAGACAGCAGCCGGGTTACGGTTAGGGTCTTCGGCGTTGACCTGGTCTCTCTCACAGCCGAGAACTGACTGATTAAACCTGATGAGTGGTAAATAAGTCCGCCATTAACTTG
>NC_091754.1:58858525-59088525 GCF_043380555.1 Nothobranchius furzeri
CTGGTTGCAACAAACAGACACCACTGAAGGTAATCAGAAGTGAAGAACAGAAAATGAAATAATTATTTTAATGTTTAGAGCAGCAGGAACTCCGAGAGGCTGCAGGCGCATCAGTGAGTTAGTGGCCGCTGCGCGGGGGGGTGGGGTGGGGTGGGGGGGGTGGGGGGCTGAAGCAGAAACTACCGTTGTTAAAAGAAATGTGTTTAACTTTGAAAATGTGGGCGCAAATTTAATTGTAAAAAAACTCCAGCGAACCATTAGTTCATTTTGCTCAAATAGAAATAGAGGCCTGCCTCTATTTCTGGCCCTCCTTCCAATAAAGGCCTGGAGCTTGATGAGCTTGAGTCAAATACAGGCCCGGGCCTGTATATATATATTATATATTGTTACGGTTGCCAGTCGGGCCAGGGAAGAGCAGGAGCCAGGATCACCCACCTCTGGTGAATCAGCCTGACACCGCCCTCATTCTCCTCTCTTCCAGGCTGCTGAGGAGCACAGCTGAGCTGAATCTCCCCGATCACCAACACCTGTATAAAAAGGCTGTGCCTTCAGCAGTCTGGGAGGCAGCAGTACAGGGGTTCTGCTGTGCTCTCGGGTTTGTTTGTTTTCAACCCCTTTCGTTTGGAGGAGTTTTAAACTTTGGTAGTTTTTAACTCTTGGTGATAAGTTTTTTGGGATCTTTTTGCAGTTTGGTTTTAAAAGTTAACTTTGTGGCAATTTTACTGACTTCGGTTTTAAACACCTTCGTTGTGGTAAAGCTTTTTAAAATAAGTTTTTTACCAGGTGTTTTAATAGTTGATAATTTGTGATGTTAACCTTTTAGAGAGTTCTGTTTGTTTTTGGCATTATCTTTATAATGCACCATCTGTTTGCTTGTTTTTAGAACCTTTTTATAACAATAAAACCCTTTTAATATCCACTGTCCAGTTTTTTTGCTATCCCAATCCTTCACATTTAACCATCTCATGTCGGGGACGTAACACACACACACATATTTATAAATATATATATTATAACTTCTTTTGGTTGGTACCAAGAACACCCTCTCAAAATTTGACAGTTTCTCTCTCACTGTTAATACTTCAGTTTCCCCCTCTCCCCAGGTCAAGAGTCTAGGAGTCATCCTAGACAGCACACTATCCTTCCAATCTCATATCAACAGCATCACACGGTCAGCTTATTTCCATCTTCGTAACATTAATCGTCTTCGCCCCTCCCTTGATGTCCACTCTGCTTCTATCCTCGTCCATAGTCTGGTTACATCACGTATCGATTACTGCAACTCTCTTCTCTCACGTCTCCCTCAGAAAGCCCTCCGTAAGCTCCAGTTGGTTCAGAATGCAGCAGCACGCATCATCACTAAAACTCCCATCCCTCATCACAAAACCCCCATCCTCAAACAACTCCACTGGCTACCAGTGCACACCAGGATTAACTACAAGATTCTCCTTCTCACCTTCAAGGCCATCCATAACCTCGCCCCTCACTACCTCACAGATCTCGTTCACATCGTCACCTCGTCCCGTTCCCTCATGTCCTCCTCCTCCATTCATCTCTCTGTGCCCTCCTGTCGTCTCAGCACCATGGTGTCACGACGTGCCGGTGAGTGGAACGGAGGTGAGGATCCACACGCTGGGGAGGAATCAGGCAGGTAGACAAACTGGGTAACGTAAAAGGTTTTAATAACAAACGCACGCAGGACATGGGAACAATGAGCCAACAAGAGACACAGAACTGGAGGGGTTTAAATACAAGAGGGCTGGGAGCTTGGGTGATTGGAAAACGAGAGGCAGGTGGGAGCAATTAACAGAGACGCAGGCTGAACCAAATGGGGAGACAGGACAGGGTGTGACAGTAACCCCCCCCCCCCCCCCCCCCCCAAAGGGCGGATTCCAGACGCCCATAGGAACACAGAGCAGGGTGGGTGGAGGGGGATCCGAAGGGAGGGCCAAGAGGGACCGAGGGGCCGATGGAGAGGAGGCAGGGACCAGTAGAGTCCGGGGGCCTGCGTCTGGGGCAGAGGAGGCGACGACGGGCTCTTGGGGGCCTGCCTCTGTGGCAGAGGGGGAGGCGCCAACGGGTTCTTGGGGGCCCGCGCCTGTTGAGGGCAGGACCGGATGAGACGTCGACCACTGGACTGGAGGAGGAGATGTCAGCCTCTGGACAGGAGGGGGAGACGTCGGCCTCGGGACTGGAGGGGTCGTCGACCTCTGGACTGGAGGGGGCGTCGGCCTCGGGACTGGAGGGGGCGTCGGCCTCTGGACTGGAGGGGGCGTCGGCCTCCAGACCGGAAGGAGCGTCGACCTCCAGACCGGAAGGAGCATCGACCTCTGGACTGGAAGGAGCGTCAACCTCCGGACGGGAAGGAGCGTTGACCTCTGTCGGCTTCTGGTCCGGAGGCGCCGGCTTCTGGACCGTCGACTTCTGGACCTGGACTGTCGGCTTCTGGTCCGGAGGCGCCGGCTTCTGGACGGCCAACTTGTGGACCGCCGACTTTTGGACCTGGATCGTCTACTTCTGGACCGGAACCTTCGACTTCTGGACCGGAGGCGTTGACTTCTGGAGTGGAGGCGGAGCCGCTGCAGTCGGGACCGCTTCCTTGGCTGGTGCCGCCGGACTGGGTGCTGACCACTGGACAGGCTGGCCTGGGGGTGGAGCCTCTTGGACAGGCTGGCCCGGGGACGGAGCGTCCTAGACCACCGCTGGAACTGGCGCTGACTGGACTGGTGGTGCGGGACCTGGTGTGGTTCCTCCACCTGCAGATGACGGAGGCGCTGATTGGACCGGAGACGGGACTGCTGGTCTGATTGAGGGCGGGTCCAAGCTGGCACGCCGAGCCGGGGCAGCTGCGAGCTTGCGGCTCTGTCCTGGGACAAGGGGTGACGGTGGAGCCCGGCATCCTTCCCAATGCCGTGGGCCAACTCCGGGGGAGCACACAGCCAGTCTGGTGCCCACATAGCAGGAGCGGTCCATCTGCGCCTCCCCGTCCAAGTCTCCATCCAGCTCCGGGAGGGAGGAGAGGATCGCTGAGGCCCGGGCTCGGTGGCGGCGTCCGCGGCGAGGCGATGCCGGAGGAAGAGGAGCCGGCCGGTGGTCCACGGCGAGAAACTGGAGCAGGTTCTCCCACGGGATAACCTCCCCGCTGGATCCTTCTGTGGGTTGGCTCATTCTGTGACGATGTGCCGGTGAGTGGAACGGAGATGAGGATCCACACGCTGGGGAGGAATCAGGCAGGTAGACAAATTGGGTAACGTAAAAGGTTATAATAACAAACGCACGCAGGACATGGGAACAATGAGCCAACAAGAGACACAGAACTAGAGGGGTTTAAATACAAGAGGGCTGGGAGCTTGGGTGATTGGAAAACGAGAGGCAGGTGGGAGCAATTAACAGAGACGCAGGCTGAACCAAATGGGGACACTGGACAGGGTGTGACACATGGTGAGTAGAGCCTTCAGCTGCACCGCTCCCAAACTCTGGAACTCCCTTCCCCCTCTCATCAAGAACATTAACTCATTCACAGAATTCAAAAACCAACTCAAAACTCACCTCTTCATAACCACATATCAGCTTTGAATTTTAGAGTGTCTTGTTTGTTCATGTTTACGTATGTTTACTTACTGAATGCATTGTGTTTTTATTCTGTACAGTGTCCTTGAGTGACCAGAAAGGCGCTTTTAAATAAAATGTGTATATATATATATATATATATATATATATATATATATATATATATATATATATATATATATATTTATATATATATATATATATATATATATATATATATATGTATATGTACGTATGTATATAAATGTATGTATATATATATATATATATATATAAATGTATGTATATATATACACACACACATATATATAAATATATATTTATATAAATATATTTATACATATATATAAATATATATATGTATAAATATATACATGCGGCCCGCGGAGCATTTTTATGTGGCCCGCGAGATAAATATAAAAAATAAATTAAAACTGGCCCACTGGCCGATTTTACCGCAAAGACTTCAACTCCCATGATGCTTTGCGGCGTTAGCGCGGAGCCGAAGCGCTCCCTCCTTTGTGTGTTTTCCAGCGCCTGCTGCCAGGTGTCAGCAGCTCCGCTGTCTCGGACAAACTAAACACTCCTCTCACTCAGCGCCGAGTTCACTCAGCTGTTTATTGAAGCCCAGAAACGGAGATTCTAGCCGCTCAGTAATGTGTTCACGACTGAAAGAGAAAGTTTTCCAACTAACGTCCAGACAGAGCTGATATAACTCCAGCGAACAGCGACACGCTTAAACCAGCACGGCTCTGTGGCTGCTGTCGTGTTTCCTCCCCGACACACAACAACGTGGTCAAGCTGCTCAGACATGTTCATCAGCACAAACCTATGTGAGCACCTGTTGTCATCTAATGTTGTCATTATTATGATGAAGATGAACAAAACAACAGGAGTCTCCTCCTCAGCTCAGATTAACCCCATGATGCAGGTATCTGGCTGGAACAGGTGAGCATCACAGTAAACCAGTGGAGCAAACTGAGCTTTAAATATGTTGGTTTTATGCTCTTTTTCTGCTCCAAAACATGAAAGTTAACAGGTGAGATGTTGCATTTTCATTTAAGATAAAATGATATTTTTATTTTGTTGTTGGCCCGTGAGAAAAGACTTAACCTACAGTAAACAGGAAGTGGAAAGGCTGCAGATAGATGAATAGAATAGAAAATCCCTTTATTGTTCCTCAGTGGGGAAAGCTAGACGTCACAGCAGCGATGACACGTATTACTGGAGAAAAAAAGGAGAATAAAAAAAAAAAGAATAAACAAGAAAACATAAATCCTGAATAGATTTTAAAAATGCTGATTATACCACAAGTAATGAATACCACTGATGCCTTTTATTTAAAACTGACTTGCTCGTGTGTAATTTGGTTATTCCACATTCAGTGTTAATGCAGAAATAAGTTTGTTTCCAAATTTAAAGGTTCAAAATTGCATATATGTTGATAAAGAAGATGTGCAAATTTGCCGTCACTTTTTCAAAAAATATTAAGTTTGGCCCTCGACTCCGTCCCAGAGTTTCATTTCGGCCCCTTGTGAGTTTGAGTTTGACACCCCTGCTCTAATAAATCATAACGGATGTTTTCTTAAGTTTGAGCAGTTTGCCACAGCACCATCTAGTGGTTCGGTTAGCAGAATACAACAATTACTGTAATTATATTTTTTATTGAGATGCACAATTTCCTTTAGTTACCCGTAGTGACAATGATCCATTATTTTTTTTCACAGCAGAACAAAAGACCCAGACGTCTGACAGAGTACCAAACAAAACAGAACATAGGACAAAACAAACAAACAAACAAACAAACTTACAAACAAACATCACCTCCCTTCGCAAACCCTCCCCCATTCCCCCCATTTACCAGCACCAGAACTTTATCTTGTTTATTCTCAGTTGTTCATAGATTGCAAGTAATTAGTGAATGTCCACCAGATTTGTTCAAAGTCCTCCAAGAGATTGTTCACAATATCAGATTCTTTCCAGGTGGAGTGTGTCAGTCATCACTGAAGTCCAGGCTTCAAGGGAAGGTATTCCCTTCCCGTTCCATTGGAGGTTCAGCTTCTTTGCACGCATCAACGTGAGACAAAATAGCACACACTGAAATTTCTGAGGCTGGTATGAGCGTCCAAGAAGGATCCAGCCTGGGTCAAATTCCAGATGCACATTGAACAACTTTGACAATAAAGAACATTCAGAAGCCCAGAAAATTTGAAGCTTAACCAAAACTATGCAGCAGGTCAGCCTCTGCAGCTCCACATTTATCACAAGTAGGAGAGCATTTAGGGAAAATCCGATGCAACATGTAATCTTGGAGTAATGTAGTCTATGCAAAAGTTTGAACTGGATGAGTCTAAGGCCCTGTCCACACGTAGCCGGGGATCTGCCAAAACGTAGATATTTTTCTACGTTTTGGCCTGTCATCCACACGAAAACGGAGTTTTTTCACAGGAAAACTGATCTTTTTAAAAACTCCGGCCAAAGTGAAGATCTGCGTTTTCTCCGTTTTGGGTGTCTGCGTGTGGACGGACAAAACCGGAGTTTTAAGGTCCGCAGCGTCACTTTCCGCGACAAAAAAATGCTGACATCACGTGTGCGACCTGTGTTTACACTAGCCGGCATCATGGAAGCCCTCAGAGCTGTGCTCTGTCACTACCCGATCCATCAACTGTCCAAGCGCTTTCTGCTTGTTTGTTTTTGCAAGAGGAATTACTGCTCCTTGCGGAAGACCACAGACGAAGGACGAGGTTAAGAACGGGGGAAGTACTGCCCCCTACAGGTCTGGCATGTCCTTAACAACGTATTTATCCGGGTACGTGTGGACAGAGTTTGTTTTTAAAACGCGGTGGTGTGGATGCAAGTTTCTGGAGGGGCGGATATTCGTTTAAAAAAAACCCCGGCTACGTGTGGACTAGGCCTATGTCTGGCAACATGGATGGGACTTGATAGATTTGTGAAGCGCCTTATTCCAACTGAAAATCTGATCCTGCTTCTTTTTCTCAGGCTGCTTTAATTTTACACGTATCGTTCTGTTGAAGTACTGAAGTGTGTTGTAGATAGAAGTGAGGTCATTTTTTTCTGCAGGACAGTTATTGAGCTTATCTAAAATCATGGGAGATGAAGTCTCACTTAATTTAAAGAAAAAACAAGAATGGTCCGTGAGTCGATGAAACTTATTTTCTGATGTTGTTTGATATATGCCGTGGATTTAGCAGATGATGTCCGTGAGTTATTAAGCCATGTTGTGATGCCAAGAAACTCTTATTTTCAACAGGCAGCAAAAGTTTTGGTGTTGTGTGAAAAGACATAGTGGACTACAACTGCTCGTCTCACCACATTTACATCATCAAACCAGACATGGAGAAGGGGACAATAAAAATAGTTGGGAATTTAGTGAGATTCAATTCCTTCATCCGTAACATAAGAATGAGCATTAAACACGAGAGAACCAGTATAAATCTGGCCATGTGATAAGTAGCAGCTATGCTGGGGTTGAAAATATTGTGCTGTGTCATAACATCATACAAGTAACTTCTGATTTCTAGTCAATTTTAACTGAGTTTTTGCATGCTAATAAATCTCTAATTATATGACAAAAATTAACACACATAAGTATTTATCAACTAAATTGAAGTACAACACATGTTTGATTAAGGGTGTAAGACCAAACGGACCAGAAAATAACTTTTATAGCCCCATTCACTCTTTTTTCCTTCAGGGGATCCATGAGCCAATTAGAAAAGCTCCCAGATTTAAATAGTTTTCTACATTTAGTCTTACAGATGTGTATGTAGATACCCCATTGGGGGCTGGTGAACGTAACAGCATTGCCACCATATTGGATGGGTTCCTCACTCTCCAAACCCAACTGGTGTGAAAACAAAGTGGGCAAGTGTACCCAATTTTGTGCAGCTGTGGTTGTAACAACTGGCGTACTGTGGAAAACAGATCACTTGGGATTACTATTGACATTTCTAACCTGCCTGTTGTGATATTATTTGTAATTATTTTTTGTTCAATTAAATTTATATTTTACCTGTCATGCCACACCATATTTCTGATTTTGTTAAAACGGCTTAATGAAATTAGTTTTTTACGTAGTTGGTTAAGGACCTTCCTCAGTAGCAGTTAATTAATAGGGACCCATCTAAGATGGCGGCCGACCACTATGGCAGCTCCAATCACAGACATGAATACATGACCGCACCATCGGGAGCTTTAGTGTGTAACAGCATTGCACCATATTGGATGGGACCCACACCAGCTAAACACTGGAGTTTAAGCAGAGTGAAAGAAAGAAAGAAAGAAAGAAAGAAAGAAAGAAAGAAAGAAAGAAAGAAAGAAAGAAAGAAAGAAAGAAAGAAAGAAAGAAAGAAAGAAAGAAAGAACGAAAGAAAGAAAGAAAGAAAGAAAGAAAGAAAGAAAGAAAGAAAGAACGAAAGAAAGAAAGAAAGAAAGAATCTTTTATATAGTGCCTCTCAAGATAAAATCACGAGGCATTTCACAAACACAAAAAATTTATCATCTAAAAAAGAATTTCAATAAATTATTAAATATGTTTATATGATGGTGCTTGTCCATGTAAGGCCCTATAGACCAGAACCAGGATCTTGAAATGAACCCTGAAGTTGACTGGCACCCTTTGAAGCTGGAGGAGAAGCGGGGTGATGTGGGTGTACTTTGATGATTTAGTCAGAAGTCGAGAACAGGTATTCTGAACCACCTGTAGACGGTTCAGGAGGTTTTTCTCGAAAAAGTGAAAAGAGAGTTACAGTAGTCTAAGCATGAGGAGATGAAGGTGTGGAGAACAATCTAAAGTTCAGAGCGGGACAGAACTGGACTCAGCTTAGCAATGTTCCTGAGATGGAAGAAGGAACTGACATGAGAATCCAGGGTGAGAGCTGGGTCAAAGGTCACACCAAGATTCCTGACAGAAGGCTTGGTGTGAGTAGCAAGCTGACCAAGAGAGTCTCTGACTTTGGGAACCAGCTTGTCTGGGGCACAGATGAGGATCTCAGTCTTATCTTCATTCAGCTGAAGAAAGCTCCCAGCCATCCAGGTTTTGATAGAGTCTAAGCAGGTGTGTAACATCTGCAGCTTAGACATCTCATGGGGCTTAAAGGAGATGTACAGTTGGATGTCATCTGCGTAAAAATGGTAGGAGACTCCTTTAAAAGACCTCAGGTTGTACTGAAGAGGAAGCAGATAGAGGAGGAAGAGCAGAGGCCCCAGCACAGAACCTTGCGGGACACCATGGGTAAGAGAGGTGGTGGAGGACCTGAGCTTGGAGACGGCCACAGAAAAGGAGCGCTCAGAGAGATAAGAGGAGAACCACTCCAGAGCAGATCCTGATAGGCCTACCCAGTCTCTCAGCCTCTCCAGTAGCAGGTGATGGTCAACAGTGTCAAAGGCTGCAGTCAGGTCCAGCAGGACCAGAACAGAACAGTCCCCTGCATCACTGTGGGTCAGAAGGTCATTAGAGACCCTAAGAAGAGCTGTTTCAGTAGAATGAGCTCTACGAAAACCTGACTGGAATTTATCATAGATGTTATGTTCATCAAGAGCAGCTGTGAGTTGTTTAGCCACAACCTTTTCCAAAATCTTGGAGATGAACGGAAGTTTAGAGATGGGCCTGAAGCTGCTATGGAGAGAGGGGTCACGGCTGTTTTAAGGATGTGTGGAATCAACCGGGCCAGGCTGGGGCCGACTGGGGCTACGCGGCCCTGGCCGACCCGGTACAGATGGGAATGGCCCATTATACTGCCCACAATAAAAGGCCACCCTGGAATGTTCAGTTTTTTGCTTTATTGGGGTCTGGGGACTCAGAAACGGTCATTATCTGGTGTGACCACCATTTGCCTCATGCAGCGCAACACTTCTTCACATAGAGTTTATCAGATTGTCAATTGCGGCCTGTGGAATGTTGGTCCACTCCTCTTCAATGGCTGTGCGAAGTTGTTGGACATTAGTGGGAACTGGTACACTCTGTCGTATACGCCGGTCAAGCACATCCCAAACATGCTCAACGGGTGACATGTCCGGTGAGTATGCTGGCCATGCAAGAACTGGGACATTTTCAGCTTCCAAGAATTGTGTACAGATCCTTGCAACATGGGGCCGTGCATTATGTTGCTGAAACATGAGGTGATGTTCATGGATGTACGGCACAACAATGGGCCTCAGGATCTCATCACAGTATCTCTGTGCATTCAAAATGCCATCAATAAAATGCACCTGTGTTCTTGGTCCATAACAGATGCCTGCCCATACCATAACCCCACCACCACCATGGGCCACTCGATCCACAACATTGACATCAGCAAAGCGCTCACCCACACTGTCTGCCATCTGCCCTGAACAATGTAAACTGAGATTCATCTGTGAAGAGAACACCTCTCCAACAAGCCAGACGCCATCGAATGTGAGCATTTGCCCACTCAAGTCTGTTATGGCGACGAGCTGGAGTCAGGTCAAGACCCCGATGAGGACAATGAGCATGCAGTTGAGCTTCCCTGAGATGGTTTCTGACAGTTTGTGCAGAAATTGTTTGGTTATGCAAACCAGTTGTTTCAGCAGCTGTCTGAGTGGCTGGTCTCAGACGATCTTGGAGGTGAACCTGCTGGATGTGGAGGTCCTGGGCTGGTGTGGTTACACGTCGTCTGTGGTTGTGAGGCCAGTTGGATGTACCGCCATATTCTCTGAAACGCCTCTGGAGACGGCTTATTAGAGGTGCGAATCTTCACTTGTCTCCCGATTCGATTACGATTATTGGGTCAACGATTCAATTCAATTCAATATCCCGATGCATCACGATTATTTCATATTGATTTGTTTTCATCGATAAATAGAAGATGTCAGATAATTGCTTTTTATTTATTTATTTTTTTTAATCAAAAATGTTACTGACACAACCTGCCATCCCTCAAAAGCTCTCCATTCACAACAGGTTAGGACAAAACATTTTAAACATTTAAGAGGATTTAACAAAGTAAAACATCTGTTTCCTCGTTCAACACCACGCCTCAGGCTGAGAAAAACATGCAAAAACTCGCAAAATCTAAAAAAATACTGAAAACCTACAGGACACAATGTAATAATAAAATACATAATGGGTTCATACATGAGTGTTTAATGTCTCTGAGCAGCTCTAGAGTCAGATATTTATGCCACAGTTGAAGGGTGTCAGAAATAACACCAAATGAAATGTTTGACTTAGTTTTTTATTTGAACCCAGTGGTTCATTTCAGAAATGTTGGAGAATGAATCAAATTCTGTTTGATGCAGAAAATAATAAAACACAAAGCAAATTCTACACTTCCAATAATATTTAAGATGTGTGTTTTATTCTTTCTGATAATAACACCAGCAGAAGGCTGTGGGCTGGATTAGGATTAAATTACCCAGCTGATGGATCTCCTTCACTAACCAGCTAACTAACCTTTCCACTAACCTGTCCCTTGTCACCCTCACCATGTAACCCTCATGTCCATGCTGTCTCTGGAGGAGCAGATAGGAAACCAGACTTCCTGTGATCTAAAATGAACCAAAGCTTCCTCCCAACTTCTCTTTAAGCTGAATTTAACATCAGTTTAACTTCATGAAACAAAATAATAAAGTGTCTATCTCCAGTGGTCAACGGGCAATCAGGCGGGGTACACACTGGACAGAGAGCCAGTCCATCGCAGGGCAACACAGAGACACACAGGACAAACTATCATGCACACACACACACTCACACACCTAAGGACAATTTAGACAGACCAATCAACCTAACAGTCATGTTTTTGGACTGTGGGAGGAAGCCAAACAGGTCAAACAGGCAGATGTGACTCAAATGTTTTTGCTTACACAGGTCACTGACTATCAGCTGATTTGTTACTGGGATGGGAGGGAACTTTATTTTTCCTTGCTTTCTGGGATTGGAACAAGAACATTTGTTCACGATATGAATGAGCTGGAAAACCAAAGAAAATCCATTCAGTGTCATCTTCTAGTAAACACCTTCCTAAGTAGAAACAATAGACATTGAGTAAATAAATGCACTGAGGGTGAAAGAAGACCCATCCAAGATGGCGGCCCATCGCTTCGCCAGTCTACGTCTTGTCTGTATTTGGACCAATGACAACAGCCTATGGGCGGGTCTTAAATTCTTCTCTCTTCTCTCATTAAGTATCTGGTCTATCAATCATAGTAATTCCACCAGCAGGCGGACGTGATCTAGCATCGGTGACTGTTCAGTTCTCGGAAGCTAAAGCTTGCAGCAATTGTGTTAGTCACTCCCTGAAGGTCTCAAACTTTTAAAAGTTTATCCTAATGGCTTATCCAGGATACGGCGGGGTGAGTTAATAAAGCGTAAACGTATTTAAAGTGTTATTCCGGCTACGTTAGCTAGCCAAAACTAGCCAGTAAAGTTGCTAGCTTATCTAAGCCAACAGATGCGTTCGCATTCTTTAAAAGCATAAAGGGCACTTTTCATTCACACCTATGCTGTTCTTCGTGTTCAAGTTTGCACCCGGTGTTTTACTGAGACTGGGGCAGAAAAATAGCTCTTCCGGGAGTTCTTGGAGTAGAAAACAGGAAACGTAGCAGCTGATCTGAAGCTCATGTTATAGCTCTGAACTTACGCTCTTAAAGGGCCAGACACGTTTATTATAGTTGAACCTTGTAATGTGAAGAGGTAAACTTTAGACGGTTTTTACTCAGATAAACCTGGTAAATACGATCAAGATATGATTAATTACCAATTAAAATGTGGTTATGTGTGCAAACTGTAATACTATGGTCCTTTAACTTTACTGTAATACCTCTGCTAGTGCTCAGGATAAATGTAGAATCCTCTATTTACAAGGGCAACAATGATCTGAGGACTGAAGTTAAGCAACATAATAAAACCGTTCAAATCCAACAGGATCATGACTCATAATGGAAACTACTCATAAGAGCAATGGAGAGTTTGATTGTGGTTAATCAGTGTGTTCAGGGTAGGGTTAGTGGTAACTGAAATAGTGTCGTATACGTAGGTACTACAAGGGTGTCCAAAGTGCAACTAACACATTCATAGGTGTTTTGTCCACCCTTGACCATAAATCAAGACTTCTGTCTCGACCGCAAATGCTGTTACTGCAAATGGACACTTTTTTTTAAATATATGAAAGGGAAAAGTTGTGAAACAGTAGTTTTATACACAATGAAAGATGTGATTTCTTAAAAATTCTATATAAAATAAAATTAAGTAAATTTATCTCATTTTTTTGGTTCATTTGGGCCAATGATAGGTTATATTGCCAGGTAATAAAAATGTAAAAATCAAGTTAAAAAATATTTAAATATTGTTAAGTGATACAGTTTTGTTCAGTTCATAAATAAAACGGATACGAGAACTCAAATGTGCTCTTAGGTAACTAACACAAGCTACTGCTCTTGTTTTTGCCTTCGCCATCAGGACGTCGTCCTCAGTGTGACTACAATGTTTTTGCACAGATTTAGCTTTTTAAAGGAATGTGGTCGTAATCTTTTGATCAGCAGTAGAACAGCTTGTTTTCATTTAAGCATTGTTTTCAATGAACTGCTGGTCAGAAAATGTTTTTTGTCACTCCCATTTCTTCTTGTTGAAGCACTACTAGGAACCTTGTTAATGCTCCATTGGCCCATTTGGAAAACAAATTAAATCAAAACATTTATTTCATGTTTCTTAACAACGTTCTAACATAGTATAGCTATGAATAAATTGTGGAAATAAAAAAAGAAATTGGTTCTCTTGCATTTGTCTAAAAACCACCACCCACAACATGTTTTGGACCAAAAGCAACTGTTGAACCATTTTGTTGTTGGTTTCACCAAACTGGTCCTCCATTCATTACGTACTCATGTGTTTAGCAACAGAGCACCACGTGTGCTGCTAGCACTTCAGCTGTAGGACAAACTACCAGAGTCCCAAAAAGAGAACCACCATTTAACCCTCTGGAGGCAGGCGTTGGAGATTTGCAACGTTAAAAACTACCCACCTGGTTACTCCACATTTCATTTAACTCTGAAGTACCCCTGAAGGACTTAGTTGTCCGTCCTTTTATCAGAACTTATTTTGAGCCTGAGAGGGTTAAAGTCCCGGACAGCAAAAGACGTTTGGATGTTGAAAACAAAACTTCTCTCTTAGAAAAGTGGGATTCCGGGTTCTGGTGGCTGTGGATCCAGGGAAGATACCTTGGGTGGGGTGGGGGGTCTGTGACCGTGTTTGTGTTTGAAACCTAGCTTGTTCTGTAGGTTTGCTATAACATCATTGAGATCCAACCATGATTTTGGATGCTCCTCTATTCTTAAAGTTTTGATTTTGAGTTTATATGGAATTGCTTGTTCTTAAAGAGCAAGTCACCCCCAAATCAACGTTTTTTGCTGATAAACTAAAGAAACGAGTGTCTAATCGTGCTGCAGACACGTGTCGTCAATAATTTGGCATTTCAGTGCATCTTAGCTCAAATTTAAATTTTCTGCCTAAAACTGGCAGTGTTGTGCCGTTGTCAGGTAAAAACTCTGCACTGTATTTGAATTTAAATCTGCCATCGCTATTGGCTAAGAGGTATGCTATGATGTAAACTGGTGCATTATGATGTCACAATGCTGTTGTGAGCCTGTGTGTGTTAGTGGCTCCGCCCTCTCGGTCTGCCAGGCAACGGCATTTGTTGCATTTTTCAAACATGAAGTGGGAGTGGGGTTAGACTCTGGTAGGGAGTGACTTGCTCTTTAAAGAGTAACTAAACCCCAAAATAACTTTTTTTCCTAATTAACTTTATAATTGGGTCTTGTAATCTTTGTGCTTCTGTGCATTTTTGACATGTTTATGTAAACTTGATTAAATCTAGAATCTAGGTCTAAAAATGTCTTAGTGCTGCCCCCTGTGGCAGAAGAGCGGCTACTGCACTTTAAACTTATGATTGACTGGGGCTGGAACAATTTCACCTCATCGGTACAGTCTCCTCCCACTCCCTCCCGAAGTGGAAATTCCCCACGCTTGGCCATGCCACTCCCTGCCTCCTGACAACGCCCACTTTCATGGCATTTTTCAAATCTTGACTAGGGGTGGAGTTACGTTTTCTGCTGGTGTGCAGTCCCTCTTTAATAAAAATTTTCCATTTACGTGAGTAATTGAGATTTATTTGTGTAATTAGTTGTTGGTTTCTGTGGGTGAAGGTGAGTTGGACTCTGTTATTGTGCGAGTGGGCGGTAAAGGTCAGAAAACTGGGGTTGTGCCATTAAAAGGACAATCCAGTGCAGAGCTCTACTTTGAGCACCAACCATCAAACTGGACTAAATATAGCAAACATGACTAATTTAAAGACCTGCAAAAAAAAAATAAATAAAGCAGAAATAGAAACTCATATTATTACATGATTCATTTATGGCCAAATGCATCACTTTCCCACCACTGGTGGACGCCACTGGTCTACGGGGTCTGCTAACAACAAACTGACCACAACGTTGGTGTGGAACCTAGCCTGGCAAGCCAGACTAAATAAATGTATTATTTAGTCTGGCCACGCTCCATTGACGGCTCTCGGTTGTGGGGCGGGTTCTACCGTTGTCTTTCAAATGATCTCCGCATGCTACTGGACAATGAATGTGACATACTCTTGTTTCACTCTGTTGCATCATCCCACCCACCAGACATATAGAGTGCCCTGATTGGCCCACAAAGCGGATAAAGCTCTGTGATTTGTTCACTAAGCAGATAGAGCACTATGATTGGCCCACCATTATGGACCAGTCACAGCTCTTTATGTGTTTGAAACCCCTCTAGAGAGCTGTGATTGGCCAGCCAGAGTCCTGGTAGGAGCTGCTGAGGTTCCAATGGAGCGTGCCTAGACCAAACTTTGCAAAGCAAGAATTTGGTCTAGTTCGCTAGGCTATGTGGAACCAGCACCAGAGTGGGCCCTGTTCACACGGTTCTGGATCTCTGCTAAATACATTTTTCCTGTGGTTGTGTTTGTTGACCATCGAAAAAAGAGTTTGTAACAGTAAATCAGAATTTTCCTTTCACCCCCCCCCCCCAGCAGCACAGTAGGGTGGTTGTAGGGTTAACGTTGCTGCCGGAATGACCAGAGTATTCATTTTTGTAATTGAAGAAGGAAAAAAAACCCAACACTCCAGGGGTCTTAGTTCACGCTGTTCTGTCTGGGTTAGATGTTTCCATGGTTACCCTCATCGGACACAGATCCTAACTCGTTGTTCACCTCAGCAGGTTACATGTTCAGTTACAATAGCAAACTAATCCGGCTCATCGGGTCATTGGTCATTGAGGCAGCAGTAGCTCAACAGGTTGAGCGGGTTGTCCAGTAATCGGAAGGTTGCAGGTTTGATCCCGGCTCCGGACAGAGAATTCTGCTGTTGTGTCCTTGGGCAAGACACTTAACCCACCTTGCCTGCTGGTGGTGGTCGGAGGGACCGGTGGCGCCTGTGCTCGGCAGCCTCGCCTCTGTCAGTGCGCCCCAGGGCAGCTGTGGCTACATCGTAGCTCATCACCACCAGTGTGTGAATGTGTGTGTGAATGGATGAATGATACACTGTAGTGTAAAGCGCTTTGGAGTCCTTACTCTGAGAGGCGCTATACAAGTGCGGGTCATTTATCATTTAGACTGTTCTGACGTTTACTTTTTGAATCTGAGCTCTGTTTTGTCCTCCTCCAGTACGGTGGACCCATGCCAGGGATGCAACCCCATGGAATGCCCGGAGGACCCATGGGGGGCCCCATGCCACCACAGGGAATGCCTGGAGGACCCATGGGGGGCCACATGCATGGGCAGATGGGTGGTCCAATGGGAGGCGGACCCCCTCAGGGAGGGTTCGGCTACGGAGGAGGATATCCAGGTGGATATGGGGCCCAGAATGTGGCTCCCAACGATCCAATGTGGGGTTACTTCACAGCTATAGCAGGACAGGTGCGTGGGGTAGGGGGTGGGTCCTGACGGTGAATTCCTCTGTAAAAGTGTTTTACTGAACGTCAGGAGAACGAGCCTGGGCATGACCGGGCTCATCGAAACTGCCAAGCCTGGGTTGGTGGAACAGTTCTGTAGAAGACCAGGACGTTTGTCTCCTCTCCTCCTCTCTAATGTTTCCCAGCGTTTATTCATGTGTGGATGGTCATCAACCAGCCTCGTTATCCTGGAGCTGTTCCGCCGTTAGAGACAGAATAATGTAGTCTCAGTAATCCGGACAAGGACCCGGTCTCTTCAGATTGTTGTGTGGTCCTCAGATAGTCTCTGTGTTCCCTCCAGGACGGCGAGGTGGATGCAGAAGAGCTCCAGAGGTGTCTGACCCAGGCGGGCTTCACTGGCAGCTACGCTCGTAAGTTCATCACCTTCTTCTGTACGAGCGCTTAGCTCTTCCTTCCTTCATCAGATCAGCTCAGCGCATCACTTCCTGTTGCAGCTGCACACAGAGGAACTGCTGCTGATTTAAGACGTGATGCAAAAACGACTGATCCACATCTATAGGAGCGTTTACAAGATCTTTACAGTCTGGTTTTTACATTTTTATTGTGCTTGACTCGAGCTGCTCCGCTCTTTTCGTTCGTCGGGATTTAACGGCTGTTTCTGACAAAGTCAATCACAGTGTAATTTAGTCAAGACGGGAGCATCTTGGACCTAAAGGAACAGCTCTGTTGTTGTTAAAGGTCTCAGTCGGCGAAAACTGGTGTGACATTTGTTCTTTTTAGTCGGCCATGCGAGTTGCACATGCATCCTGAACCCTTTCTCCCGCACTAGCTGCAGAAAACAAATAAACGGGAGAACAATCGAGTCAGAACAAGCCGGTCGTCTACGTCACAGGGAAAATCAGCCGACCTGCCAACCTGTACGCATTTTACGTAGCAAGTATGCAATTTAGCATCTAATTACGCTTTCTGTGAACACCATGGTTACGTCGATTACTTCACAGTTTTCCTCCTATGTCCTCATTTTTCTGTGGAGCATCTTTAGCGGAAGGTGGGCGGTGCGCAGTCGCAGTTAGAAACAACCAACCATCGTCGGACATGTTAACCGACGTATGCGCTTCCCGTCTTAATTTGCCTAAATAAAAGGAACTTCCTGAAAACCACAAACTGCAAACTGTTTACAATTTGCACACGTGGAGTTCGTGACACGGCCTCTGGCTTCTGCAGCAGCGCGTTCTTCCAAGCATTCTGATTGATCCGGAAGCTTTGAGGAAAGTAATTTAAAGGGGAACTCGGCAGTTTTGGCTTGCTTTTAGCACCCCCTAGTGTCTGTTTGTAGAATGGAAAACAAAACTTCACTGTGCATTCGTCTTTTTACCACCTTAATCTAACGGCTGGACCGTCTGCCCGGAACACACCGGCTGCAAAGTGGATCGCTCATGAAATTCTCGCTGGCCGCTGCTCCTTTGTTCACATCCGACGAGACTTTTTGACGAGCGCTTCTGCTCACACCTACTGTTTTCCAAAAGCCCCCACCCACCCCCGTGCCCTTGCTGTGCGTGCGTGCGTGCGTGTGTGTGTGTGTGTGTGTATGTGACCAGTTTGCCGTGCTTGTTGATATCAGGAACTGCGCTGATCCTTCTGCTGTTTTGTAGACCAGTTCTATTCTAAATGGTTAAGTAAGTAACTAGTGTTTGTGGTAGTGTACAGTACTGTTGTATAGTTAGTTACCTTACACTTAAAAGTAGTTGTTTGTATTCACATTTATTAAATCCATCTTTTTCTGTAAAAACTACATTTTAAACTATGGAAACGCTGTATCTCTCCGCTGGAGTGTGTGTGTGTGTGTGTGTGTGTGTGTGTGTGTGTGTGTGTGTGTGTGTGTGTGTGTGTGTGTGTGTGTGTGTGTGTGTGTGTGTGTGTGTGTGTGTGTGTTTGTTCATTTTCATCTCTCTATAGTCTTTTTAGATCAAGCCCCCATAATTCAGGTCTAGATATGAAGCAAAACAGGAAGTGAAATAAATTGCAGTTCCACCCTCATCCACTAGGGGCTGGTGTCAGAAACGAGCAAATCCTCATTGACTCCCATGTTAAAAATACCAATTTCACAGCAGAAATAAACATGTTTACAGCCTGGTACCAAAACATGTTTTTAGTTTAAATGATCTAGTTTACACTCATGACAACTCTGAGGGGGGTGAATGTTTTTCTCACTCTTCTGTTTAAGTGTATTAAAAGCCTAAAATTCTGTATAATTAATGAGCATCAGACCCACGTGACCACAGAGAGGCCTCAGTAGAGCCTCGGTCTGGCCTGGAAACTGCTCCGGGATTTTGAGTCTCTGTGTTTGTGTATTCTTTTTTGGATATTATTTGTGCAATTGGACAACCCGCTCAACCTGTTGAGCTACTGCTGCCCTGCTTAAACAGCTTAAATTTGGTCAAAGTGGCCTTAAAAAGGTCTTAAAAAGTCTTAAATTAGGTTCACTTAAACCTGCAGATACCCTGGATAATGTATCGTGATGCTGGTAGCGTATCGAGATTCCCACCCCTAGTGGCCAGCTCCAGCCTGTTCCCTTAAAGCGACAGAGCCCTGAAACGGCTCATTCTGGATGGTACTGAAACTGTCAAGAATAAACTTTCTGAAATAACTTTATGTGAGATGGGTTTAGTGCAAAGAACACCAGGAACATGTTTTATATGGACCGTAGAACAGTTCTATTGTAATATGTCTGGTTTAAATAGTTTGGCCTGTTGTTGAAGTTGGTCAGCCTGTTACGTCATTTCATTCAGCGGATGTGTTTTTGGATCGTCCACCTTCTCCCTCCACCGCCCTTAGAGCGATGGAGAGGTTAGAAGTTCACTCATCTTGTGTTTTGGCTAATCCTGGAGCAAAACCGAAACCTGACAGTAGGGCTGCAACAACGAATCGATAAATTCGATGAAAATCGATTACTAAAAGCGTTGACAGCGAATTGCGTCATCAATTCGTTGTGTCGCACAACTCTTCCAAAAGCGCCCCCCCTTCCCGCCCGCCGTTGCGCGCAGACAGATCAGCGCGAGGGAGAGCCGGCAGGTGTTTGGAAGAGGAACATGGCAGAAGCAGCGAGAGTCAAAAAAGTAAAAACTTTTTAAGTTTGGGAGCATTTTCAGTTAAATCAGGCGAAGACATTCGTTACCTGCAACGTTTAGGTCAGACTTAGCATGGCACGGGATGATGCAGCGTCTTAAACGCAAGCATGTCGGGATCATCAGCGAGGAAGGAGAGAACTCTGTGTCCGGGTAAATTAAAAACTTTTCAAAAGTGATTAATCCAAGTCCCGGATTATTACACAGGCTAGACATGCCCTAAGCTCGTAAAAAAGAGTCTAAAGTCGTGAGCGCGACGCTTATTAGATGAGCGGGGGGACTCGCGCTGCTGCGAACCGGTTCCGCCCAAGGCCGGATTAACTGGGCAATTGCCCAGGGCCCACGAACTCTAAAGGGCCCAGGGCACGAGCAAAATACTGTATCTATAATTTCCCGCTTTATGAGGACTATGGTGACCGTAGGTTCCGTTTTCCCCGGACGTGTCCACTTTTCACTCTGTCCGGCGCGTCCGGACTGCGGGTTCTTGTATTGATGAAAATGTCCGGCTTTTCATCCAGGAGCAGGGATCGAATTATGGGGGAGCTGTATATCCTACACATCCAGGTGAACCGGAAAAAGTTTTCTATATTATATTATTTTTGGACTCTTTTGAGCAGAGAGCGCAGCGCGTTGTTGCGCAGCGATCCAGGCTGCTGCTTCCAGCGCACGGTCCATTCTCAAAGTGGCACAACCAAAAAACTTTAATTAGCACACGATCGTTCATGTCTGCACATGTTCTCTATTTTCTGTCTTATTTGTGCCTGAAGCGCGCTACTGCGGAGCTCATCACCTGTGCTGTGGTGATTTCACCTCACGCAGCATCGAAAACGCGCTCTGCGCTTTGTGGTCAGGAGATCCCTTTGATCTGCTCAGAAGTAACTGATGAGGTGAAAAAGTAAGAATCCAGGCAGCAGTTTTTCTGGAGAATTAAGAGGAGATGCAGGAAGATGAGAGACAGACAGGACAGGAAAATAGTTAAATAAAAACAAGAAAACAAAACAAAGTGTTGAAAAGTAAAATAGGTAGATTTACCTCTACTACACATTTTACCTATAAAACAATAAGTTACACACATGTAATATTTATAAATTTGATACTATTCAGATCACCTTCAACACTCAGTCACACACCCAGGGCCGTTTCAAGACATTTTGGGGGCCAAGGCAAAATGCCGCCCCCCCATAACTGGGCTCCCCAGAAGCCTCTGTGTAATTCACGCCCTCTCCAGTAGTGTTAGTTATACAGTGTTTATAAAAGCCCCTCAGACATTACTGACATGTTCTAATATTATCAGACGAAAAACTAAATTATCAGACACGCCGTCTCATCTTCTTCTTTTCTAAACTTGCAAAAAGTAACAAAACCATTTGAAAGCCACTATTTGTGGATTCTCTGAAAGTTTCCATGGAGTGTGGGACAACTTATTTTTTCAGTCATTTTCGGAAATGGTGATCAATTTTGATTAATTCACAGCCTATGTTTAATTACATTTAAAAATTAGTTGTTTGACATCCCCAGTTATAATAAATGTCTACAGATGAGATCAAACAAAACAGATGAGAATTGCCCTTAAGCTGTTTAACTTGGACCAAGCATTTTAGGTCACAGATAGATGTAGCTTAGGGTCTCTGTCTATACACCTTATAAGACAATTTAGGTGATGGCATGTTGTTTTTCTGCTATTGAACTGTTTTCTAATAATGTTGTGTTTAATAAAGTGAAGGAAGGAGAGAAATAACATTTCCCTAGCAGTTTTTAAAAATTTCCCCATGTAATCCGATTAATCGTGTCGAGACCCCATCCGATTAATCGATTATCCAAATAATCGTTTGTTGCAGCCCTACCTGACAGCAGCTATGAACTCATTCTAAAAACGTGGGATAAACGTGATGCCCGTTGAACCCCCCAGGGCGCTTTACAACACAATTCACCCATTGACACACACACACTCACACCCTGGTGATGATGCTATATTGTAGCCACAGCTGCCCTGGGGCTCACTGCCAGAGGCGAGGTGGGTTAGTTGTCTTGCTCAAGAACACAACAGCAGCATTCTCTGCTGAAAGCTGGAATTGATCCTTCAACTCTCCGACTGTTGCCCCAGTGATCAAGTTCTGTTAACGTGTGTCCGTCTAAACGGAGCTAGTTAAGGTAGAACGATGCTGATGGCCGGTTTTATTCTTTTCCAGCCTTCAGCCTGGACACCTGTAGGATCATGATCGCGATGCTGGACGTATCCTTTCTGTACCGGACCTTAAACAAACGCTCTGACAGGTCAGTTAACCAAACCTTAACCAGAACCGTCCCCAGAGGGACTTCACGGGCAAGATGGGCTTCAGCGAGTTCAAGGAGCTGTTCACGGCTCTGAACGGGTGGAAGCAGAACTTCATGATGGTGGATCAGGACCGGAGTGGAACCGTGGAACCTCCTGAGATGTCCCAGGCGATCAGCTCGATGGGTGAGGGGCAATGAAATGAAATGATTAATGACTCCTGATTAGATTTAATACTGGTCCATGGGGGTTTTTTCCATTTATCAGTGTAGAGTAAAACTGCTGTTGGTCTCAGTAATCACACGTGGTTCCATCAGGGTACCGGATCAGCCCCCAGGCCCTGAACGCCATCATCAAGCGTTACAACAAAGGAGGAAAAATCTACTTTGATGACTACGTGGCGTGCTGCGTTAAGCTGAGAGCTCTCACAGGTATGACCCAAGCGTCGTCTGGTTCAGACCGCTAGCTGGGCTCCATTCCGACTGAAGAGCTCACGCCTCACTTCCTGTTTCAGAGAACTTCAGACGCAGGGACACCATGCAGCAGGGATCTGTCAACTTCGGATACGACGACGTGAGTATCTCCGGCGACCGTTAAGGTGGACGGAACTCGAGTCTCCATGGTGATAACCGTGTTTTCTGTATGTTGCCAGTTTATCCTGTGCACCATGGCCATCTGAGAGCTGCCTTCTGAGCGCAGGACGACATTCGTGCCAGTCGGTGACTGACTCTGGATCAGCACCACACAGGAATAGGGACCGTGACACTGGGCTGAGCTGCAGCAGGCTAACACCTGCTGCTTCTGACTAGTGGTGTAATGCTTTACTCTCCTGTTGCACACGAGTATTTATCAGGTGCACCAACGCTTCTATCTCTGCAGTTTATTGTTTAAAAATGCCTTAATGAGTTCTTATTTAGTCAAATATCCCAGAAGTGGCCCAAGATGTCTGGATGTTCAGGAATGATCCTACTGCTGTTGTTTTTTAAGGTGATGGTCCTTCATTACAAGACATAAAATAATACTTTTTAATATTAATTATGCTAATAATGCTAATGCTAGCATAATGCATGCTAATAACCGGAATCTGAACATTTTCAGTATGACTGGCTTAATCTGAGACTGAAAAGTAGGAAAAAACTGTTGGTCCATGAACGCATCATGGCCAATCACCAGATAATAAACAGGACTAGCTGCCAATTCACACAGTGATGGGAAAAGGTGGATATTCTGTCAGGTTTTAGGGTCTTAAATGGCCGAGAAGACTGCTTCATGTCCTCTGATCAAATCTACCAGAATAAAACAAGGTTCTGTTTTACGTTCCTAAAGATCTGAGACTATTAAAAGGTACTTTTTGTAAATTTATAACTTTTAATGTTCTTTACGATAGTAAAGAATGCTTTAATTCCAGTAAATAAACATTTAACTGGAAAATTGACGACTTTTAAACTTTACAGAATATCTTTATTTTCTCACGTTATTCCCTCGGATAGTAACACTCCGCCCTAATTCTCTACAGAAGCGTTCATTCCTGCCAATTGTTGTGCCAATATGACCTCTGGATGAATGCTTTCATATAAGAACCTTTTGTACATGCAGTTTATATTAACAGAATGTAAAAGCTTGTATCACTCCTTATGAAAGAAGCTTCAGGGACCAAAGTCCAGTTTTTACGGGGGTCCGTGTCTATTTTACAGTTTTTCTATCAGAAGATGGTTTTTATGTTGAACTTCCTAACAAAGCCAAAGTAACTGATACTTGTTGTCATGTTGTTTTTTAGTTTTCAGCACCGAGTTCTGACTAAAGGCCAGGCTCTTTCACAATAAACACACTTTAATCGTTATGCATTCTGTTTATTCGTTTATACAATTGTGCATTACTCCCAGTCGTATTTACATAATATACTTTGTTTTCTTTAAATATAGTTAAGAACAGAAACATTCAAATCAGCTGTTTAAGTGTCGCATTGTATAAAATACAGTGGCAAACCTTTAAAAAATGCATAAAAACAATTGTGAACAGCACTAGATTTAAAAAGTGACATTTTTAATATCCAGTACAGCAAGATTTCTTATTTCTGTGCAAAAGTTTGCAAATTCCCATGAAAAGTTCAGCAGAGGAGCCTTTTCCCGGCGCGCGCCCGTGTCGAGTCGGGCTTCGGCGACGTTTGTTCTGCATCTGAAGTGAGAGCGTATCAAAGGAAGGAAGCGACCTTCAGCAACGTGATCCACTTTAACCCCCGGATCAGCGGTGTCCCGACCTGGAAAACCATCTTGTTCACGCTCTCATCCGCTCCTTGCGTTGTCCCAAACAGAAGCGTCAAGTTGGAACTTGGTTTGTGACATGCAGTTAAAGTCCAGAAACTCTGCTGAAATGATATGAAAATCAAGGTGCAATATAAACGAAGACAAACCAACCCAAACGGCGTTCAGCAAATGCGACAACATGCGTTTCTGCCCGTCGGACGTCCTGCTTGCTACATTGAGGCAGTGCATTTGTTCCCATCAACATTCCAGGAGCATTCAAGGAAAACATAGAAAAATAATGGCATCAACTTAAATAATTTAGTTTAGAAAAATAAGTCTAATTCTGGAGATCCCATGGGTGTGCCGTATGTTTGGATATGGGCGGTGTCCCACAGCTGATTGAGACCTTTCACACTAAAGTCAAGTGCAGCCTCCATGCAATACATGAGCTCGTATCGGAGTTTAGTTACAAAGCTAAAGACTATTGGTTTTCCTCATGCAGTTTAATCTAAAGTAGTTGAATACAGTTAGATGTGTGACGGTAGAGAAGCCTCTGGTTCTTGCATCGGGCTGATATGATTTATAAAGGCTAGAGCGGGTGAATTAGCTAAGGCTGTTGAAGGCCGAGCAGTGTCCTCAGCCTAAAACACATCCGTTTTTACCTCATGACAGTGATGATTGATAACTTAGGAAGGACTGTTGGGATGTAA
The DNA here is from genome assembly GCF_043380555.1 of Nothobranchius furzeri. Lineage (NCBI taxonomy): Eukaryota > Metazoa > Chordata > Actinopteri > Cyprinodontiformes > Nothobranchiidae > Nothobranchius > Nothobranchius furzeri. The sequence goes on from NC_091754.1 coordinate 58,883,368, forward strand.
TGGAAGACCTAAAGCCATCGGCGGTTCCTTCAAGCTGTGAAGAAGACTCGTGATGTTGGGGCAGTCTAAACGTCACTGGCAGTAAAACGGACTTAACGTCAAGGCAGTTCGGGAGCTGTTCTTTGTCTTTGACTGGATGATGGTAAAACACGCTTTTGGAGATAAAATAGACATTTGTTTTCTTTTTCTATAAATATAAATAAACCAGAATCTCACTGGGCCATGACTGCTGGAGACAAAGTTCAAACATTTCTTGAAATGTTTGTGATTACTCTCGGTTTCCCTACGAGTCGCATGGCGTGGTTCTCGTCAGGTCCATTCCACATACCCCAAATTGGCTCTCTGGGTCAAAACGTGGGAGAGATGAACTTTGGGACGGGTCAGTGACAGAATCACAACTAAAAGTTACAAAAAGCTTTTACAACATTTGTAGGAAAACTCCAAAAACGTCTCCATTTACACGCAATTTCGTCTTGCAGTGATTCCATGTTTACTCAAAATTATGTCTCCAACTGGTCACCAACAGCAAGGGTCCGGTCAGACATTGGCTTTAGTGTAAAAACAGGTGAGATTCCACTAATGTAGATAAAATTGTGAAAGTTACAACGTATAACGATGATACAGCGGATTCTACTGTTGAACCAAGATTCAGTGATTATCTATTAGCATTGCTACACGGTTTTATTGCCTTGGAACAAAGTGGTGTTGACGCTATCGGCAGAAGAAAAGTCATGTCCAGTCAAGATGGGTCGGTGAATGGTTATTAATGTTTTGAGTGTGGTAAGGGTAGAACAAAATGGCTTTTAATGATCAATAATGCTGAAAAAGCTTGTTTTCCTGTTGGATGAGTAACCTGTCCTAAAGGTGAGTCATCAGGCCATCCAATAATATAAGAGGCACCACTTCCTCCTAGTGATTGGGAAACATGATTGCCTTAATTAATTCCAGACGCCACTAAGGAGTCGTAGCTTCAGACCAAGTGGATTACTGTTGTCCTCAAACAAATGTAATCTCAATAAATTCACGTGACAGCTTTATTTGAGAACGTGTGCCCAAAATTTCCGTGATAAGTTGGTATTATTGAAGAAATCTTCTAATAACCCTTCCATACTGCCCCAGGCAGCATGAGCTATAGCTAGCAGCTAACTATAGCAGCTAGCATCACTTAGCTTCTAAAGTTTTTTTTTCATATCAAGTCTGAAAAGTTTAGTTTTGAGACTGCATTAATCCACTTCAGCCGCTAGCTATCTACAACAGGTAAGATATTAATTATTCAAACGTTTGTCACTTGATTCTTTTAAGCGACCAGACGCTAAAAGTCAGCTAGCATGTTGTTAGCAAGCTACGCTAGATAATAGCTAAGTGATTTTAGCTTCGTCCTGATGATGCATCCAAAAACAAACGCGATGTTTGCTCTTTGACCTACATGCTATCTACAAGCAGACAACCCCACAACACAAGGGGCCGTGTCGTATCTCTGGATCTGTGACGTCTTCTGCAGCAGCCCGTCATTATTGCTTTCAAAGTCCAAAAATAGTAGTCAGTGCTATGGGATGTCATGCAGCCTCTTCACATGTTCCTACACTTCCTGTTTAAACGGTTTAAACCTGTCATGGTGGCAATGTGGTGGACAGTAGGCACGCTAAATGTACAGACAGGAGTTGGTGGCAGGTGGGATGAGTGTTGGATCACGGAGGGGGACTCTAGAAATGCCTCGGAAAGAGTTTCAAGTAGCTTTGTTCCTTATTTAGGAGGCGCGAGTTGTAGGGGATGAGACTGGATAGCTACAGTGGCCTGTGAGCATGCCGATCACACCTGAATGCCTTGTGGAGCTGCAGCACGTGTGAGGAACATGCAACAGGACGGAAAACATGGGAACAGAAACATGCATATCTGGAAAAAAAAGCACGTCAGGTGCTCGGTGTTGCTGGCAGTGTTCTATCAGAACTATGTACACGGTGGATGATGACTTTACATGTGTTGATAATTTAGTGTATAAATAATCAGTATAAATGCATTTGTACATTAAATCGGAGCTAGAGGATGGTCGGGGCTGAGACGTGTTCTCAAAAGGAATGGAAGAAAATCTACAGTTTTTAAATCCTTTGCATATTCAGTCTCTTTCTTAGACCCTGAGTCAAGCTTAAGAGAAGACCTTCGGTCGTAGTGGAGGGAGGGGGCGGGGCCTACTGTCCTGGAAGCCCCGGGTCAGACACTGGCCTGTGGAGTCCCAACATTCCTGAGCTGTTGGGGACGTCGGGTAGAGAAGCTTGCCGACCTGGTGGGAACCGCGGCTGCTGCTGATGGCAGCGCTCTGTCGCGTCGTCGCCGTTAAACGTTTGTCTGTCCTCGGCGGGGCCTCCAAGCGGCCCTGCAAGGCTCCCATCTGGAAGAGTCTGTGTGTGGAGGAACACTGGGGGGGATTCTTTGGATTTCATCGGAGAGCTCTCCAATTCGAGGCTCCTCTGTTGGACACAAATCAAAGAATAAATTATTATAATTACTAAAATCTCCTCATATACATTCATTCATCTGAACCCGCTTGTCCATGTAGGGTCGCGGGGGAACTGGTGCCTATCTCCAGCGGTGAATGGGCAATCAGGTGGGGTACACCCTGGACGGAGTGTCATTCCATCAAGTTTTAGCTCTCACGATATCAAAAATGTACCGATCTGGTCTTTAGCAGGTACTGACCATCACACATGGGTTTTAGCTGTTTTCTGGAGCATACAAGTGCGTGCTAACGTGAGTCCATGTGTCTGGTATTTGAAGTTTGGACCAAACTGGGTCATGAATCTAAAAAGGCAGCAGATATTTCAAGGTTCTGCAACACAACGCCACAGGAGGTGACGTCCAGAAAAGGGGACCAGAACTCCAGAACCTAACTAAAAGAATCCTTAACCCTTCAGTCTCGGGTTTCAGTCTATCGTAACTCGTTGGGTTTTCTGGAGCAAAAAACAAAAACAGAACACCTGCCGTTCGATTTGTCGACAGTCATCTAAACTTGTATTTATCTTTGGATGTGAAAACGGCTTTGAGCCAGTTATTAGGTCGTAGTGTACCTGAAGCTGAGGTGGGGCGGCGCTGAGGCTTGGATCGGTCTGGATCCTGATGGCTGGACTCTGGTACTCGGGGCTGGATGTGACGGTGCTGTAGGCGGGGGGGACAGCTGCTGTTTGCCTCTGGAGGAGCTGCAGGATGGCCTGGATGTCTGCTGTCATCTGAGACTCCAGTCTGGCGGATCCAAACACAACAAGGTTAGAGCGGAGTCCTCGCTGACAGGAACAAATGAATCCTTCTCCTTTCCTGATGACGTTCCAGGACTTATCCCTGAACATTAGGAAGTTTGTTTATGCTCCGTTTTCTAGGAAGAGGAAATCATTCAGATGTTTTCCTTCTGCTGAAGGTTGCAGTACCACTGAACAACACAAGAGGGAGACTACACACCAGCCTGTTGGGAGGAGAGAGCCTCTGTGATGGAAACTGAATGAAGATGACCTGTAAGGAGACCCATGTGGAGTCTAAACTAAGGAACACTGGTGGATGCTGTGTTCAACCTGACCGAGGAGCTGCAGCGTACCGGTGGATTTCCTAATGGTGGCCAATAATCCCAGGATGGGTTCAGCTGTTGCCCTAGCCTCCAAATTCTCCTTCAGGGGTTACCTAACCCTGGGGTTCTCTAAGAGACCTACATAATGAAGACCATGCTCAGTTCTTCATCTGGTTGTCAGCTCAGTAACTCAGACCAGAATCGTTTGCTTTTGGACGTCCATCCCATTATTTGAGGACAAACATCATTACGTTAAAGCTCAACAAACTAAACCTCAAGTTGCCTCTCTAATCTCTAATAATCTGGGAGAATCCCTGTCAGCTGAGAGACATGGTCCCTCCAGCGTGTCCTGGGTCTTTCTTTAGGTCCCCTATGGACTGGACGTGCCTGGAGCACCTCACCAGATAGGTGTCCAGGAGAGCCACCTCAGCTGGCTCCTCTTGTGTGAACTGAGCTTCTCACCCTATCTCCAAGAGAGAGCCCAAACACCCTGCGGAGGAAACTCGTGTCAGCCACTTGCAACCGGGGTCCCATTCTTTTGACCACTGCCCAAAGCCCGTGACCGTAGATGGACCCGAGCTAGAACCAACAGGGTTTAGGGCTGAGTGTTGTAATGGTAAACTTTATTTTCTGAGTTGCTTCAGTAGTTGGGTCTGAAGTTTGGGTAACGACTGAAAAAACAAGATCATGAACACGAGCGGATGAAATGAGTCTTCTGGACATCTGGGACAGAATCGGAGTAGAGCTGCTGCTCCTCCATGTTTCAGAAGTGATGCTTTCACGGACACCACCCTGGACTGGGGTTTTACGGTGGCCTTAGAGGTATTGTCCTGTTTTATGATGGCGTGCTAAATGCTTCCTGATTGGTCGTTGAAAGCGCTGTTGTGGAGGACAGCGCGGCTTGATCTTTCTTTACGTTTTTGGCCATTACCTAACATGTTTGCATGTAGTGAAAGGATTGGATGACTGCTAAGGTGATTTTCTGTCACACCAGAAGCAGACCTTCTCACTTTTGCAACGGTTTTATAACAAACTCGTTAAATATTTGAATCCACCACAGCGAACACTCTGGCGTATGTGGAACCACGAACCCCTTTGCAGGAACAAGACCTGTAGAATATCTCATGAACCAGAGATGTTTAATGAAATGACCTTAGGATGCCGTCTGCTTTTATTTAGTTATCCTAATTCGAGACGACCACGACGGCACACCAACTTTAGGCCACACAAGAACGGCTCTAGCTCAGTCCCTCATCCTGATCTAAATGTTGTCTGTGACTGAGAGGCGCCGCGCTCCACCGACCTGTCAGCAGGTCAGAGGAAACCTCTATTCTAAATTTACCTTTCTGCACCAGAACCCACTCCACGTTCCAAACCTCCCAGGGTGACGTCGACGTGTTTGCGGTGTGTCTGCACCTCAAGGCTGTGTGCTATTAATAGGGGGAGCCGCTGACTGTCTGCCTCCCCCTCATATGGATCACATTCGCTGCATTAACACGGATGCAGCGGGCGTCTGGCCTCGAATCTCTCTGAGATGTTTCAGCCAATTACAGACTCAATTACAGGCTTCGCACCGAGAGCGAAGGGGCGGAAAACTAGAAGTCACGGAGGCTTCTTCCGATGAGGTTGAAGGCTCCAGGTCTGAAAACGACTGGAGTGTTTTGGGTGTTCTGACCTGTTGAGGTGCTGCTGCAGCAGGTCCAGCCGTTGCTCCACCTCTCCGTAGGTGAGCTCTGTGTCGCTGTCGTCCTCCACGGCCGGCGCCTCCTGACACCGAGCCGACCCGTCTGGGCCCTGTGACCAGTTCTCTGCACGCAGCTCTGCAGGGAGAGGAGTGTGTGTGTGTGTGTGTGTACAAACATAAAAACACACATGCATGTTAAATTATGTGTGTTTTTAGGGCAGGGGAACATCTTTCTACTCGTTATTCTCTGTGCCACACTCCTTTAAGCTCCTGGACCCCAGCTACGCCTTACGACGGCACACACGTTTCCCCGATCGCGCTGTCAGCTGGTAGTTTTGGCTCAAAAACCAACGACTGCTGATTAAATTGACATTCCTTGTATATTTCTCTCCCCAGGCCGCAATCAATATCACCGCTCTCCACTCTGGCAGAAATCCTCTTACCGCTGTAACAGCTGAGTTATGGGATATTCCTATCAAATCAAGGTGCTTCATCTCACACGCCGAAGGTTAGCGTTTGTGTGTGAGCCGCAGCTCTCGGGGAGATTTAAGGTGACGTCTGCAGACGGGTGGCAGAACCTGCAGCTGCAGACACTGACAGGTGAGTCTGCTTCCACACGACTTACGAAGAACCGTAACAACTCTTTCTTGTGTGGAAGTTATTTTATTTACATCCTCTTCATCGACTATGAAAAAAATAATATAAAAAACACACACGTAACTGTCTTCTATGAATCCCAAGTATCATTTAAAAGTTGTTTTTTGAGCGACGGAAGCTTCTAAAGTGACTTTGTTTTGGTTTGAAATCAAAAGAAATGTTAAAGTTGCTTCCAGTGGCTGGTTGAGGTTACCACGGTAACACATGCAAATACAAAACGACTCTGGAGCAGAAAGTTATCCTTAAAATAAATGAATCCTAAAAAAAATGTTTCTGTGGAAAAATTATAAATTGCGCCAAAAATAAATTCCAGAACCTCCAGCAAATAAAGGGCTTGATCTTGCCTAACGACGAAGTTCTGAGAGTAAAAAGTCTCAAAGGTCAGAGTGTGTGACATCATCAAAGCAGTGATGAGTGACGGAGTAAAACCACGGAATGTATCCAAGTACCAGTCAGACGCCTAAAGCCCCGCCCACATCAGACATTTCTGGGTACATTGTTACCAAGTTCATGGTGTCACCTTTATATTCCTGGGTCTGCGTGGCGTCTGCAGGCGTTGCCTGCGGAGTACTGCTGAGCCCAACTCCCAGGCTATGGTCCCTAACCACTGGGTAGCCCAGCACACCGGAGCACAAAGGCCTCTGCTCCTCTTCCTCCTCCTCCTCTTCCTCCTCGTCCTCCCCGTCCTCTGCGGACTCCCTCCTGTCCTCGGCCGACGAAGAGGCGTAGACGCGCCGGCCCTGCTTGGTGTTGCAGTGTGAGGCCGCCGGCTCCTTGTTGTGGGAGCCTGTGGGGGGAGATGGGCATGAGGAAATCTGCTGAGACTTCCTCTGGGGATGTCAGGCCTGCCTCGTTATCTCTGACTACAGGCTGAGTGTTTTCTACCGAGGACAAACAACGTTAAAGCACCATTAACCTGTACATACTGCCAGGCTGAGAGGACTGCACTCAGTATGTTTAAAGCGCAGTGACCAACGGCTGCCGATTGATCTGAAGCTTGATGGAGGCCTCGATGAGCTGGTTATGAAATCCTCAGTTCGCTGCGTCCTCAGTCCTCGGCTGTGTTATATCAGGAGACGGTGACACTGTATTCAGACAGCTTGTAGCCATGGTGACCAATTCGATTTGCCTGAATCTAAGCCAAATGCTGAGTGCTGCTGTGTGGAGGCTCTATCTCCAGAGTCCCCAGTCTTTGTGTATTAGAAGTCAAATTACAGCAGCTCCCACGGTGTGGCTCGCCCTCACTAAGACATTTGAACCTCTCGTCTCCGGGCAGGGACGCTGCTGCGTTCTCCCTCGGTGGAGAACAGATCGCCTAACTCCAGCGTACGCATCCTGTGAGGGGGAGCAACCGCGCTGAAAGAAACTGGGCTGATTGAGAACAATCAGGCTCAAGTGGCTCCTACAAACTCTCTTCTGTCTACTGAGAAGTCCTGTATCCTGCCTGCACTCAAACCTGTGAGGTGGAAATCAAAGCACTGGCGTTCTGATTATAGAAATGTCATTTTACCTCTATTTTTGATGCATGTAGCGTAACACGATTGGGGGCTCGTCCGGGATTACTGGCTGTTTACACTTAATTTTGTGTCTGCTGTTGTGGATCTTGGAGCAAACCACTTTGGGGGCTTGTTTGGGATTGTTGTTTTATGTATGTATGTGTGTGTGTGTGTGTGTGTGTGTGTGTGTGTGTGTGTGTGTGTCCGCTCACAAGGGTCAGAATGGTCACATGGTCTAATGTCCAAGAATACCCCTGAAACCTCGATCAAGAATACAATTTTTTATTATTTTTAGGGAACTTTTATGGAATCTGGACACATGCATGCTGTTTATTGGACATTCTATAAACCCGTATAGCCCCTTGTACATTTCCACTGACATAAATGTCACATTTCAGAATACACCCTACAGCGCTACAGTGGTTAGCTTGGCAGCTAATTTATACTTCAAACCGCCACAGAAATCTATGTAAAAAAAAGGGTGAAATGTGAAAGTTTTGATGTTTGACAAGTAATTTGAGCAGATATGTTTACTCAGACTAGCCAATAGCATACCAATCCTTTATGAAGCTAAACACTCTTTCTCTAAAGTGAGGCTGTTCAGGAAGAAAAACAAAGAATCAACAATTATTTTATGTTGGGGGGGGGGGGGGGGGTATTGCACGCACACACACTGGGAGCACAGCTGCTTCGCTCTGATAATAAACACACACTGGAGATACACTGCCCTTCACCTGGGCCTCCATTAACACATAATTATAGCCTGGATTAAGTTCCTGGAGGAGAACACACAGCTTTCACTTTCTCACACTATACCTCACAGCTGTTGAGACAGTTTGCATTTATCATATTCACTCTTTAGATGTCTGGGACCAAGATTAGAGTCAGGACGTTTCTGCTGAGAGCTCCAGGTAAACCATTAAACCTGAAGCAGCGTGACGTGGGCCTCGCTGCTCTGGACTATTTTTAACTCCGCAGAGGAAAGTCTTTTTCTGGGCTCTGCTCCACCTGTTCTCTTTGCACAGGTGGAGGGAAGCGTCTTTGTTCCGGTGATTAGCACGTGCACGGGAACCATTCTGACCCTTTCAGGACTTTAGGGTTAATTTTCAAACCGGTTTGGAGGATTGTTTGGAAACGAAACGCATCTGAGGCAGAAAGGCTTTCGGTCAGAGGTCACGGACTGTGACCGAAACCCTTGGAGGCCGGATGATTAACTGGGTGGATGTGTTTACTGAGCGGAGCTGAAAGTGATGCAGGAGGAAGAGGTGAGGTTAGAGGACATGGAGAGAGGAAAACAGCAATGCAACAAACACGTTAAACGTGTCAGAGGACTTGCTGAAGGGGTTCAGCCGTGTTTCTAAGAGTGCAGGGAAAGGTTTGGCACCAGTTCACCTTTATTTGACATCGACTGGTCAGTTAAAAAACAAATCCTTAATTTTGGCTTGTGTTTGAATTTAAATGACCCATCAGTTATGGACTGATGGAAGGCGGTTTATTTTCCAGATGGGGGCTAGGAGTTGCTCAGTTTGAAGAAGACATCCGTGCTGTATGATAACATCAATTTGAGAAGACAATCTTCTAAATGGGAGGTTGCTGGTTGAATCCCAGTAACTTAGTCATTTGTCATAACCACTCTGGTACTGATGGCGGTTTAAAACGGTCATCTGTGACATGAATAGGGATGGGTACCGAATTCGGTACTTTTTAAGGTACCGACCGAATTCCATAGTACCGACCGAGCACCGATTCACGTCATTTGAAACGGTGCCTCGTTTCGGTACCCGTCCTTCATAACGAGAACTTGCCTAGACAGCTGCGCATGTGCAAGAGCGTTATGTCGTCGGTCGCTGCGAGCCAGTTGTAAACAGAGCAGCATGGTAGAACGCACGCTAAAGCTTGGGTCCACTTCACTAAATGTGATGGGTAACTGGGTGATGATGAAACCAGCGACAACGATCTAAGTGAGACATCCTCATCGTAATCTGCTCCGGTAGGTAAATAAAATGTTTAAGATAACGTTAGCTTGATATGTTAGCTTCGTTTCGCTAATGGTGCATTCACTTTCTCCTCGGAACTCCGAATTTCCGACTAGAAGAACATGAACGCACTCTAAAGTTTGGCTTCACTTTACTAAATGCGACGGGTGATTGGGTGAAGATGAAACCAGCGACAACGATCTAAGTGTGAGGCATCATCGCTTTAATCTGCTCCAGCAGCTAAATAAACTGTTTAAGATTACGTTAGCTTGATATGTTAGCTTCCATTGCCACCATTGTTATCAGCTAATGGTGCGTTTGCTTTCTCCTCGGAAATTCTAACTTCCCAGTAGGAAAAATCAAATGAAAAAGGACGGCAAAAGGAATGAAGATACACAGTAAATGTAGTTCACAGTAAAGATGTTTGCTTCAGTTTAATTATCAGCTTATAAAACTACAAGGACGATGTTAAAATACAAACAGTTGTATGTTATTTATCCTGATATTTACCAAATATGGTTATATATTGAGAAAAATATATATTTAATTATAAAAGAGAATTAAAATAATAAACACTCAAAAGTATCAAATTGATACCGTTAAGTACCGGTATCGATTCCTAGGTACCGGAAATTAGTACCGAATCGATTCAAATGTCAACTGTACCCATCCCTAGACATGAAGGTCACATTCTCAACTGCAGCATCAAATCAAACGCTCTATGCTTTTGAGGAGAAAGTGGGCGTTGGTGACTTCCTTCCAGGGAAAGTGGGTTTCAGATCTGAGACTAGCTTCAGCGGGGCGTTATGACATCATTCGTTTCCACTGAGGCTTTTCAGGATATTCAAAGTTAAACTCAAAATTAGCAGCTGAGACAGCAAAATTTATGAATGTAACCAAAAAGGGGTTTGGTTTTTTTTTCTCCTGAGGAAATAATAATATCACTTGGTAAAAAGCTCCAAAATGTTGGTTTTCCACGATAAGGCCCCTTTAAATGTTCATGTATCTTTTTTAGGACAGTGCATTGTGATATACAGTTTTAGCTGCTCATGGGTCAGCCACCATGGGGCAGCAGCCTACGTCGAGAAGCCCAGACTTCCCTTTCCCCAGCTACTAAGGCCAGCTCCTCCGGGGGAATCCCAAGGCGTTCCCTGGCCAGGTGACAGACATAGTCCCTCCAACATGACCTGGGTCTACCTTTAGGCCTCCTCCCAGCTGGACGTGCCCGGAAAACCTCACCAGATCCCGAGCCACCTCAACTGGCTCCTCTCGATGTGGAGGAGCAGCGGGTCTACTCCAAGCCCCTCCCGGATGACCGAGCTTCTCACCCTTTCTCAGAGGGAGAGCTCACACCCCCGCGGAGAAAACTCATTTTGGCCACTTGAATACGTGATCTCGTTCTTTCGGTCACTACCCAAAGCTCATGACCATAGGTGAGGGTAGGAACGTAGATCGACCGGTAAATTGAGAGCTTCGCCTTCTGACTCAGCTCTTCACCACGACAGACCGGTACAACGCCCGCATCGCTGCAGACGCAGCACCAATCCGCCCATTGATCTTGCGCGCTATCTTCCCTTCACTCGTGAACAAGACCCCGAGATACTTAACTCCTCCACTTGGGGCAGGACCTCACCCCTGACCCGGAGAAGGCATTCTACCCTTTCCCGAATCAAGACCATGGTCTCAGATTTAGAGGAGCTGATTTATGAGATCATGCTGCCATAAAATGGTTTTGGTTCATACACGGCGATACGCACACATCAGCCACAGACACTTTTACACTACGTTGTTTTGGACTGTACTCGCTCTATTACTCGGTCTACTATTTAGACTCTACAGAACACAAAAACAGGATAACAGGATGTTCCAATAAGAACTACGGGCGAATCTGACCTGTGGAAGGCCCCCTCTTGTATGAAACTCTTCTTCTGCACTTCATGTCCACGTTTGAATCACTTGCTTTGGGGTAGGTCGTCTGCAGAAGGGACAAAGTAAAATAAGAACCCACACAGATCGGGACTGGTGCTATTGGAGCAGCTAGGCTCTCGTGTGTCCTCCCTCCTCTGTGACCCTTGCTTCTTTCCGATCTACCATCTAAATAACTAAAGACCAACAACATGGCCTCCCAGCTCCCTTTTTAAAAGATAAATGAACTTAATGAGGATCCATGACCGTATCCTGCTGCTAGTACACCCACTTCATCATGATTACTGCTTACATTATTTTCTAATGCCCACCCTTAATGCACTCTCTCTGTCATACTTGTCTTCTTGTAAATGGCAGAAAAACAGCAAAAAAAAGTCAACATCGCTTTTCATTGGTTCACTCCAGAAGGCGGTTTTAGTAAACTGAATGGATTTACAGAATTAATTAGGAAAAGCTCATTTCCTCAAGAGAACGGTTATTCCTAGGAGATTTCTAGCTCTACAGTAAAGCAGAACCAGCCAGACGGATCTAAAAAGTCCCCGATCCACTTTGGCTCTGCTTTGATCATCTGAAGTGTCACCTTCGAGCTAATTACCTTAGCCTTTTCATCACGGAGATCAAAGGTCAACTCCAGGTTGGTGAAGAAGTGGTCGGCGAATTCTGGATACATGTCCAGCACCTCCAGAATTTCCTCCCTCTGGATGGTGTGAAGGTCGCAGTAACTGAGCGCTCGGACGTCAGCGCACGACTTCCCCGGCTTGGCGTAAAGGTGGATCATCTCACCAAAAATGTCGTTTTTACCTTTGGAGACACAAAAACAGAACTGTGTAACGTCCAAAAGGGTCAATTTTCTCCTGTATATTGATCAACATAATAACCTTTCATCTACAGAAATAAATCCACTTTCTGGGCGACCTTCTAAATCCAGAAGGTTCCTGCGCTCACCGTGTGAACGCCAGATGTCAACATTCTTCACTCTGAATAAGCGAATGAGCGTATGTGATGAACGAACAAGATGTTTAAAGGAACTGTTTGAATAATCTGTGCTTAAATCAATGAATTTGAAATGAATATTGTTCTTACAATGATCCATTTATGTATGTGTTGATTTAACAACTTCATCATTATCTACACTCATACACATGACAATAAGATACATGTTAGGGTTAAAACATCTTTGTATCTGAAGGAGGGCGTGGCTCTCTGAGGGATGTTGGTAAATACTCAGAAACGTGTCATATTCTGATTTGCCAAACTTGGCCAGAAATCATAACAGAGTACTTTAATAAAACAAGATTTACTTCCCGAGTAATTCAGTTTCCAGCTGAGCCCCGATTCGGCCAAATCGGGAAAGAAGCCTCTTTTGAAACAAACTCCTTAAGTCAAACCCTTTTTGTGACGCTGCAAGTGATTACAGACACAACAGCTCTTCTCAGAGCTACTTCACACCTCAGACCTCTAACCTGCAGACCCCGGGTTGCATCTCATGGCCCTGGAAGCTGAACTCAGAGGAAGCTACTAATCTCTGAGTATCGTGGTTTCGACGTCCGGTGACCTCACCGCTCTGACCGCAGCCCTCCGGACCGCCGGGAGCAACTCATACAAAGGTATCGTAAGCCTGCATACTGGTGTCTGATGAGGTTTTTATCAACAACTAACTCTCTAGTTTATAACAAACAACAAATTATTTTACACCCAGATTTCACAGTTTCTCTCGGATACAAAGAACGGTTGCTACAACATCTAGCTTCATCACAACACCTCCCATCCACCACGTCAGATCTCCACATTCATACCTTGTCGTGCGTCATTAGTTTAGGAAAAATAATTAAATTAATTTTATAAACTATATACTGACTGTCTGAATTAATACGAAGTGTGTTTATGATCCCTAAAGAAGCAAAGAACCCTAGAATCTTCTGATGAAACATTCAAAGATCAATCAGATTGATATTTCATATTTGTGTGGAATATCACATCTTATTGGTCGTAATTAATATGTATTAATTGCTACAAACTGGTAAGAGAGGAAGCAATGAAAGATTTTCTGAAATAAAACTTTCATGTCAACAAAAGCACAAAGTTATAGGTAGCAAACCAGGTTTTAGGACGGCGTTGGTGGTGCACCAGTAATGAGGGTATCTGCAGTTTTAAGGGAGCCAAATTTAAGACATTTTAATACCTTTTTTTAAGGCCACTTTGACCAAATTTATGCTATTTTTAAAATTTATTTTAAGCTATAATTTCCAGCTATTGCCTGGAACCGGTGCTAAACACGTCGCGGATGTGGGATTAGCCATCCAGTTACCATTAAACTTGCACTTCCCCATGGCAGAAGCTCCCACTAGCTTAACCAGCTAATGTGCTCATCTAAAAATTGCCCCCTTTCACAACCAACTGAATGTGTACGGTTCCGCTTACGCCAACGTCGTACACAAAATGCTGAACACTAACTAGAAATTCACGAAAATTTTATAGAAATAAAAAAATCTTGTTTATTGGGTCTTTGGTAATTTAAGACCTTAAGAAACTGTATTTAAGGATTATTTGTCATTTTTAAGGATTTTTAAGGCCTTAAATTTGGAAAAGTAAATTTAAGACTTTTTAAGGACTTATATCCTGGTAATGGCTGCAGGGGCAACTTTTGGATTCCCTTACTGCCCTGACCATTTTTGATATAAACTATGTGATCTTTAAAGTGTGCAACAGTGTTATTGTCTTCCTCTTATGCAAACTGTTTTTCAACCCGTTGTTAATGGAAGTTTCACACATATGGGCTCGTCTTAATGGATGCTATAGAGTGAAGTTTTCCTTCACTATGAACTGGCGGTAGGAAGAAGAGGAGCTCTAAAGAAAACCATATTAGAGTGGTTTTGCGGCGTGGAAGAACCTGTCAGAGACGTTCCACTAAACCTGGAGAAAATCCATTAAACTTTGGAAAGAACGGGCTACAAAATGTCTCATTTATGAAGAAAAGGCACGTCTAGGTGGGAGAAACACACCTGCTGATTTATGGAATGAAAGGAAAGGACAGGAGATGAAATGTGCTCTAATTATATCTGGATGCCGTCAATGACGATTTGTGGCTCCGCCGATGTTGTTAGGCATATCGTCACGTTACAGTTCTCACTTCATTTGCCTCTTTTCCTTTCCTTTCCCCTCCATCAACACATGCCCACCTCCCATCACGTGTCCTCCCCCACTCTTCTCCCCCTCTACATTTTATGGAAGTTAATAAAACATCCGGATAGTATTTTAGCAGAAACTTAATCGTATCACAGCGCGGCAGAGGCTTGTGAATGCAGCCGGCCTGCCTGCATTCACGCTGATAAAAGGGAGCTGAGGCATGGCTATCCAGCCTGCAGTGGCAGGACCATCAATCTGGCTTCTTTGTGCTTCTTTTTGATCAGTAGCTCATCAAAAGAGTTAATTAACTGAATGCTTTTAATTGTTTGAATGGTACAAAGTACCTTGCGTAGCAACTTTTAGTAGTTCAGTTCAAGAATGTCCCAGAAATCTTATGTTAAATCCAAAGGATGAGCACTAAAGCCTAGGGCGGATGGAGTAGAGCCCAATTCTCTACCTATATGTCGAAAGCGAGACTGCAAGCCTGTGATTGGTCTAAATGCTGCTTCCTTTAAAGAGGTCGTTCACAGAAAAAGCATTTTTTATTAATCACGCTTGAAAATGATGAGTCACTCTGAGTTTAACGTGCAGACTGAACATGAAAATAGTCTCCTACACCTATCTCCTGCATGGGCGTCTGACAGAAAATAGACGGTGAAACTCGCAACGAAGAAGGCTGTTGTTGCTTTAGCGTCCAGGAAACAGCAGAGAACGTTTCCACAAGGAGAACTAACTGTTAGCATTAGCAACTCCACCACACAGCAGAACTCCTTCAGGCTTGTGTTAATGGTGAAGATAAAACATCAGAGTCAGTGGTAGAGTTGTGTTGCTGTTATCCAATCAGAAGCAAGGTGTCCTAATATCAGGAAATAAGCCTCCAAATCCAGTCTGAAACTACCTTCACCTCCAGCTGACTTCTTCACGCTGAAACATGCACACCAGAGACGTCGTAAACATTAATACAACCGTGATTGAAGGAGTACAAAGCTATGCAGCAGACATCTTATTTGTGAAAGAACGTTTTGGGAAATGTGGATTTAAAGGTGGTGACTGCATGAAAAGTTGGAAGAGAAGGGTTAAAAAGTCTCTGAAATACATAAACACAATGTAATCACAACTAAGGACACGAGCACAACCCCAGAAAAGTGTTACTCCCTCTGCTTCACAACACCGACACCAATGGAGAAGTATGAAAGGAAACCGTGTGGGTGCATACTTGCTGGTGATGGAGATGCATAAACTAAGCTTAAGACTGAATCCGATCGGACCCCTCTGTACAGGGTTTTACCCGTGCTCGACCAAGACGTGTCTCACTGACTTGTGGACCCCTGGGAGCCCAGGTACCCCACTTTGAGTAACACTGACCTAAAGGCTAGAAGTCTTTGACCTAATTCATAGAAGAAAAACTCGTGTGCAGCAAAGATTTGTCTTAACTTCGACAGGAAGAGATTTATGATAGCTAAAAAAAAAACCACTGAAATATTTTAATGGCCAAAAACCCATTCTGTTTTATTCTGATGTACTCTCATGAATTATGTTTAGTATTATTGTAAATGATCTTAACCAAGCACGAAAACCAACCTGTTGTAATGACCATATTAATTACTATGTCTTCTTTGGTATTATTGTCATTAACAAAGTAAAAGAGCAATTTTTCTCAGTTCTAAAATATAATATCTCAACAGACACAAAATATCTCATTAGTTGAATACTGTATTACCACATATATTATTGTTACAATAGTACCAGTCTATACTAAAGCCTGTTGCAGAATTAATGACTAGAGGTAGAGTTTTCCCCACTTCTACCCATACGGGCAGTACGGCTGCAAAAGATGGTTTCAAAACGTACAATTAAACTGTGCTTCTTGTTTTTCATCACTACAGGAGAGGGTTTGTTTGTATTTCTGAGTTGACTTGAAAGCAGCAAAAACCGGCCCTTATTTTGGAGGCTAAGCTATAAATCCGGTAACATGTTCACGATCTGAGCCAATCAGAGGCACGGGAGGGTGAATGTGTTAAATTAATTATATCCCAAACAACTTTCAGGACAGCCAGGAACTCACCGAGGATGGCCACCACGATGTCATCCTTGAGGATTTCAATGGAACCGCGAGACACAAAGTAGAGCGCTGTGATCACGTCCCCACTGTGGACCAGTGTGTCTCCAGGGGGTGCGTGGGTCGTCTTGAACCTCATGGCCAGGGCCCGCAGGCAGCCCTTAGTCGCTCCACGAAACGCCTTACAACCCTGGAGGAGGCTCTTGTTAAGGTGGAGGCATATATCAGCCTGCAGGCACTCTGGGAATCCCTTTAGCACCTGAGAACCAAGAACAGGTCAAACGACACACATTGGATGAAGTAGAAACTGATTTTTATTGTTTTTATTTGTAGTTTAAGCTAATGCTACAGATCAAGCTGACGGGTTGCCACTTTAGTTCCTAGAGTAGAAGCAGCCTTGTCTATTTATATTGTTACAATTTAATGAGCCTTTGAGTGACTTTAGATGAAAGACAAGACAGAACAGAGAAGGACTAGAAGCCTTAAGCGAAACGACAGCACAAAGTCAACGCACTGGCTGGGAAAGCCTACGTGCCATATGCAACACTTTTATGTACTGTCAATACAAATCTACTCGGTTGTAAATAATCCGATACAAGGAAGACCAAAAAGGACAAACGTGATACAGTCTGGTATGAAAAGTGCTGCATATACTATAAAGCTGCCTTGACTTGCCTACTCTGTGCTCAAACCTCCGTGAAAGGCTAGGTAAATATACAACGCAGGAAAATAAGTATTTGAAACATCAGCGTTTTCATCAGTAAAGGTATTTCTAAGTGGGCTGTTGACACAAATTTTCCACCACATGTCAATATCATTCATGCAAAAACTTAAATAAATTGAGTTATGCATAATAATGTGAAAAGAGAGAGGGAACAAGTATTTAACACATGAAGATAACAAGATGTTAAATGGCATAGAAAGCCAGGAGATTACCTGAACCCTGTCCCCTACCAGTACTAAATGATACCAGCTGCTTTAGTCCTAATTGATCTATAAAGGTTTCTCATTACCCAAGGGCATTCTGATGGGAATGGTTATAGGCACATTTCCAGAATGCTGAATGCTCCTGTGTGAACTGTGGGGGCATTATCTGGAATTGGAAAGAGCATAAGTTCACCATAAAGCGTCCACGATCAGGTGCTCCATGTAAGATCCCTGCCCGAGGAGTCCTCAGGAGCGGTCTCCAAGAGCAAAGAGCAACTTGGTAGAACTTCAGGAAGACCTTGCATCAGCAGGTTGCTTGGTTCTTTTCTAAACACAGCGTGGTAAAGATTGATTTAAAAATAAACTATATGCAATGCACTGAACCGCCATGGCATCCATTCTCGCTCACCACGCACGACTCCACTTCTGAACAAAAAGCATGCTGGGGTTCGGTTAAAGCCTGTGGATTACTGGGAGGCTATAGTATGGTCAGCTGAAACCAACATTGAATTTTTTGGCTGCCATTCTTCACACGTTTGGAGAAGCACACCATACCACCAGTTAAGTTTGGGGGTGGAAGCATCATGGTTTGGGGCTGCTTTTCAGCAAGAGGTACTGGCAGACTTCGTATTATTGAAAGCAGGACAAATGGAGAAATGTACCAAAACATTTAGGTTAAAAAATCTGCTGCCATCTACCAGAAAGGTGAAAATCAGAATCAGAAGGTTTTATTAGCATATGTGCGAGAATCGCAGCATTAGAACATTGCTGCGGTACTTGGTGCAAGAAAAGATAAATGATAAGCAAAATTAGAATTAAGAAATAAACAATGAAATGATAATAATATAGGGAATCAATAATTAGAGAAGCAGCTACTTTATACAAGTCAGGGTAGGTACTGTCAGAGCGGGTCAGTTCAGGTGCAAACACAACACAGGGTCATGTGACTGAAACAACTGTGGGCATGTCTATGATTGTCACTAGTGAGTCCGACCGCAGAGGGGAAGAATGTGTTTTTGTGGCGAGAGGTTCTGGTCCAAATGCATCGGAGCCTCCTGCCAGATGGGAGCGAGTCGAAGAGACTGTGTCCAGGGTGAGACGGGTCAGCTGTGATCCAACCTGCACGCCTCAATGTCCTGGAGGTGTTCGGGTCCTGTATGGAGGGGAGTTTGCAGCCATTGACCTTCTCAGCAGAACGTACAACACGCTGCAGCTTCTTCTTGTCCCTGCTGGTAGCTCCAGCATACCACACAGTGACTGAAGAGGTGAGGATGGACTCGATGACTGCGGTGTAGAACTACCTCATCCACTGTGCTGGCAGGTTGAATGCCTTCAGCTGCCTCAGACTGACCTCTACTGTCTTCTGTGCAGTTAGCACCAGGTTGTTGTGGCTGCACATGGACACCAGCCGTTCGACCTCCATTCTGTAGGCAGACTCATCCCCGTCAGACATGAGTCCGATGACGGTGGTGTCGTCTGCAAACTTGATGAGATTGACAGACTCGCGGTTGGAGGCGCAGCCGTTGGTGTACAGGGCGAAGAGCAGAGGGGAGAGAACACAGCTCTGACGGGAACCGGTGCTGATGGTCGGCAGGCCCAAGACATTTTTCCCCAGCCTCACTTGCTGCTTCCTGTCCATCAGGAGGTCAGTGATCCACCCAAAATGAAAAGAGGGTGGACATTTCAACCAGACGATGATCAACACAAGGCCAAGGAAACGATGATTCGGATTGAAATAAAGAAACTCAAGTTATTTGAATGGCCCAGTCAACCACCTGACCTAAGTCCCATAGAACATCTACAGAGACAACTGAAGATCAAAGTTCATAAACGAGGCCCAAGGAACCTTCAAGATTAAAGAGTGTTATAGGAGAATCACTCCTGAGCAATGCAGATGGCTGATCTCCATCCAAGATGCATCTAGAAGCTGTAAACAGCAACAAAGGCTTTTCTACAAAGTATTAAATAGTGTTCATCACCTATTCCCTGTGTCATTTCACCTTATTTATCATGACTCTACTTGCATACTTAAATGTTCTGATTACACTGTATGAAATCTATATTTGGCTTGATAGCAACATCTGGTCCAAATTTTGTGTCAATAGCCCACTTAGAAAAACCTTACTGATAAAAATGTTGATATGTCAAATGCTTATTCTCCCAGCTGTGTGCGCACGCATGTGTGTGTGTGTGTGTATACATATATATATACACATATATACACATATACACACACACACACACACACACACACACACACACACACACACACACACACACACACACACACACACATACATATATATATATATATATATATATATATGTATACACACACATACATACATATGTATAACACCTTTGTTTCTGCTTCGATTTTTCATGAGATGCACTTAAAGATCTAAACTTCATTCCAGATACACAATATTACCATTTCTCTCAAACATTGTTCACAAATCATTCTAAATGTGTGATAGTGAGCACTTCTGCTTTGCTGAGATAATCCATCCCACCTCACAGGTGTGCCACATCAAGATGTTGATCCGACATCATTAGTGCACAGGTGTACCTTATACTGCCCACAATAAAAGGCCACCCTGGAATGTGCAGTTTTGTCTCACCGCAAAATGTTACAGATGCCACTGGCATTGAGGGAGCGTGCAATTGGCATGCTGACAGCAGGAATGTCAACCAGATCTGTTGCTCATGCATTGAATGTTCATTTCTCCACCATAAGCCGTCTCCAAAGGCGTTTCAGAGAATATGGCAGTACATCCAACCACAGACGACGTGTAACCACACCAGCCCAGGACCTCCACATCCAGCAGGTTCACCTCCAAGATCGTCTGAGACCAGCCACTCAGACAGCTGCTGAAACAACTGGTTTGCATAACCAAACAATTTCTGCACAAACTGTCAGAAACCATCACAGGGAATCTCAACTGCATGCTCATTGTCCTCATCGGGGTCTTGACCTGACTCCAGCTCGTCGCCGTAACAGACTTGAGTGGGCAAATGCTCACATTCGATGGCATCTGGCATGTTGGAGAGGTGTTCTCTTCATGGATGAATCTCAGTTTACATTGTTCAGGGCAGATGGCAGACAGCGTGTGTGGCGTCATGTGGGTGAGCACTTTACTGATGTCAATGTTGTGGATGGAGTGGCCCATGGTGGTGGTGGGGTTATGGTATGGGCAGGCATCTGTTATGGATGAAGAAGGTGCATTTTATTGATGGCATTTTGAAAGCACAGAGATACAGTGATGAGATCCTGAGGCCCATTGTTGTGCTGTACATCCATGAAGATCACCTCATGTTTCAGCAACATAATGCACGGCCCCATGTTGCAGGGATCTGTACACAATTTTTGGAAGCTGAAAATGTCCCAGTTCTTGCATGGCCAGCATACTCACCGGACATGTCACCCATTGAGCATGTTTGGGATGTGCTTGACCGGCGTATACAACAGCGTGTACCAGTTCCAACTAATATCCAACAAGTTTGCACAGCCATTGAAGAGGAGTGGACCAACATTCCACAGGCCACAATTGACAATCTGATAAACTCTATGCGGGCTATGCAGTGGCGCAGTGGTTAGAGCTGTTACCTTGCAGCGAGAAGGTCCTGGGTTCAATTCCCGGCCTGTGATCTTTCTGCATGGAATTTGCATGTTCTCCCTGTGCATGCATGGGCTCTCTCCGGGTCCTCCGGCTTCCTCCCACCGCCCAACAACATGACTGTTAGGTTGATTGGTCTGTCTAAATTGTCCTTAGGTGTGAGTGTGTGTGTTTCTGTGTTGCCCTGCGATGGACTGGCTCTCTGTCCAGGGTGTACCCCGCCTACCTGCCCGCTGACTGCTGAAGATAGGCACCAGCCCCCCACCCCCCGCGACCCCTGAGTGGACAAAGCGGGTTCAGAAGATGGATGGATAAACTCTATGCGAAGAAGATGTGTTGCACTGCATGAGGCAAATGGTGGTCACACCAGATACTGACCGGTTCGGAGTCCCCAGACCCCAATAAAGCAAAAAACTGTACATTCCAGGGTGGCCTTTTATTGTGGGCAGTATAAGGTACACCTGTGCACTACTCATGATGTCAGATCAGCATCTTGATGTGAGGTGGGATGGATTATCTCAGCAAAGCACAGGTGCTCACTATCACACATTTAGACTGATTTGTGAACAATGTTTGAGAGGAATGGTAATATTGTGTATCTGGAATGAATTTTAGATCTTTAAGTCATCTCATGAAAAATCTGAGCAGAAACAAAGGTGTTATGTTAATATTTTTGTTGAGTGTACATATATATATATATATATATATATATATATATATATATATATATATATATATATATATGTGTGTGTGTGTGTGTGTGTAAATATAAGTATGTGTACTTGTGAGGACACATTTTGACTTTTCAATAGTAATGGGTAGATGAGGCCTCATGAAGCGTTTAGGCACATTACCCAATCTGTATCTATACCGTGTCAGCACTGTGTCGCTATGTTGGTCTACTGACACCTGCTGGAATATAAACATCACTCCTGGTGGGCAGTTTAGCCAATGTGGGTCTGTCCGTTCCGCGCCCTCCCCACTCTGACTGCCGTCAGGATGACCAGATTTATGATTGTATGTAAATTCAGTTGAATAAATGCGACATTTAACCTGCAGAAAATGAAAAATTTTTAAAAGAATAATTTAGAAATGAAATTCTGATGGATCAAGCAGAAGATGAGAGAAACATGAAACAAGGAAATGAAAACAAATAACTTATTTGCTGATATGAACTGAATGATCCCTCATGGACTTCCTTTCATTTTCCTTCTGGCTCCTTGATGAATCAGTGGAATCAGCTTCAAAAGATGTACTTGTGGCAGAAACTCCTCCCGTTGACAGATGGAGACACTCCTCCATTTAAACAGAGTTCAATGCTTCACTAACAAGTAAAACAGCAGCTGTATCGGTCGCGTGACTACTTCCTAAACTATACGCACACCGACACGGGGTGTTGCTCTATGAGCTAGATACAAGCGCCGGTGCATTGGTGTTGCTGGACCCATCACTGCCTTCAACCTGTAACATCCTCGCGTTGCAGGTTGTAATGTCCCCACATTTAGAAATTATGAGAACATTTACCATGTCCTCACAGTGAAATAAACTTGATGATTGCTTTTAGAGGTATGGTGTGAATTCACTTTTAGTTTAGGGTTAGGGTTAGAACAAAATTAGTGATGGTCAGGGTATGGGTTAGGCATAGTGAAGTCACAAAAACGAATGGAAGTCAATGATGGATACTCACAAGTATAGACATACCAACATGTGTGGTACAGTGCTGCCCGTAATTATTCATCACTTACTTTTATTCAACCAGCAAGTTATCGTTTAATGGGAAATTACATAGGCGTCTCCCAAAAGAAAATAAGACGATGTACAAGAGGCATTATTGTGCCCAAAAGGTTTCGCAGCTTTTATTTATATTTGAGCAAAAAGTGTCATGCCCAAGATTATTCATACACTTCAAAAACTGTCAGTCTCTGGGAAAATTCAAAGTTCTAAACCATTCCAAAGAGCCCAAGCTGTTCTAAAGCATCTTAATTACCCAGATTAATTGGGAGCAGCTGTTTTCATCAACTCAACAGGTGAAAAACAGCAGACATGACACGTTTTTGCTCAATAATGCCTCCTGTACATTGTCTTATCTGCTGGGAGACTCCCACGTCACTTCCCGTCCAAAAATAACTTGGTGGTTTTAGTAAAAGTAACTTTTATTCAGCACTGTATATCTTATTCTCCTTGCTGTGCGCGTGTGTATGTGTGTTTCCTCAAAATGTCAGTCACATAAGTGATGCACACAAATAAATAATAAATGCTAAAATGAAGTGAATAAACATTTGCTAAAAACACTCATGAAAAACTGACATTTTGGAATTGCGGTTCAATGAAATAATAACACTTAGTGAAACGTTTCTGGACTGAAATAATTTTATTCCCAAATAAAAAATTTTTTTTAAGTTGCTCAACTTCGTAACGTAATAACCAGTTGCTACAATCAGGTGTTTTCTATAACCCTGAGTAAGACTTCCAATCTCTGCCACTGGTATTTCAGGGTTGAATGTTGACCTTGGAGTTGACCTTCAGTCCCTTTGGAAGTTGTTCTGAACTCTTTGGTTATCATTCATGTTGTCAGTCTCTTCAGTTTGCCAACTCTTATTGCTTGGGGATGGTCCTCCAGCCTTTAAATAAATGGAGATGGTCTCCTAAACTTAAGCTGCTTGGGGGCGGTTGCCTTGAAAGCTTGGATTGAGCTAGCGAATGCCTATGAAAAACAGGACTGGTGTTATTGGTTTGGTGTGTTTTGCTTCCCCAAAAGTCTTAAAACAATGAGATCTTCGAGAGATTTGTCTCTAGAGAAAGTAAACCAAGAGTATGTGGTTAGAGCCATGGGTGGTGAAGGCTGAGCAGCTTGGCTCACTGTGCTAGAGACATTTAGCATTTAACTTTTAATCTGGTCATTTGAAGCATGAACATAGCGCCCTTCTTCCACCCAGTAGCAGCTTGGACAACGTGGTTAATCCTTGATGGCTGCGGCACATCTTCACCTTGCTCTTCTACAACAAATTTGAGGTGGTCTTTGACATTCTTCTACTGGCCAAAAAAGTGCTCTACAGCCTCTTCATTAGGGCGCCGTTCACCCCCCGTGCTCTAGGCCTTTCATGTCAGGGTGATATGCACAGACCACAACCCAAGAATTCCTGTTGTTCAGTGATCCCCAACTCCCGTCCCCAAGGGTCTGATTTGAATCAGCAGGTGATTAACAGGCTCCTGCAGAACTTGATGTGCTACTGCACAAGTGAATCAAGTGAAACCACTAAAATACGCTGGATACCAGCCCTCTGGGAAAGCAGATCACTGGTGTAGTTCAAACCGGGACAGGTGGTCAACAACTGTCTTGAGGGCTGCAGCATCAAACCCAACTGAGCTCACCATTGCAGTGTTTGTAAATGGTACACTGGAAGAATTGACACCACTGTCCCTGGGTGAACAACTACGCTGATGACCAAAACAGAAGTACTTAGTACTGTTCACTGTGTACATTGGTCCTCCGTAGTCTTCTAGCCTTCAACTGCTTGGAAGTGGTCTTCTAGCTTTTACGATTAGCATGTTGGTCAGTAATAGGGTGTTTCTCAATTTCAAGGCACCTGGCTTTGCAAGGCGATGTCTTGCGAGGCCAGGCGCCTTGCTTACTAAGACACTGTCCTTCCTTGGTCAAAGAAAACGGTTAAATGGAACAGACTTTCATCACATGACCGTGATCACGTAATGTCACGTGACACGGGAGATAACGTTATATTTTATACGTATTAGTTTCTATATAAATAAATAACGAGCCTTTTGCTTTTAAAATAGTGTATATATTTGTTAAATTAAATATGTAAACGAGTTACTACCCGCTAGCCACCAAAGAAGCTGCAACTGATAAGCAACTAGCCAACCATAGATAACTGCGTTGGATCTAAAAAACACTTTAAATTAGTTGACTTACTTTTAAACGTGAAATTTCCACCCAAAGTAGCTGCCGGCTTCTGATCCGCCATCCTTTTGAAAATACTGCGGTGTGTTCTGGGAAATTTTTAACCAAGTCTAGGCTACAAGACACCTCCCATGTATCCTTGCTCAGCTAGCTAAACGGCTAACAAATGGAGAACACACACCTCTCTGTAGAACATGAACATTGGAACATGTCTTGGCGGTTCCTGATGACGTATCTCCTAGGCAACCGGGGCGGGGCCAAGATATCAAGGCGAGGTTCCTTGGCATTGAAAAACACCCCAGGATTTGGAGTCTTATTTCCTGATATTTGAACATCTTTCTTCTGATTGGCCAATAGTAACGTGCCTTTTTCACTGGCTTTGTTTGCTTTGCAACATTGATGTTTTACCTCCACAAATAGCAGAAGCCTGGAGGATTTCTGCCATGTGGTGGCGTTGCTAATGCTAGTAGTTAACTTCTGTTAGCCCAGACATGCCTTGCTCTCTCCTGGAAGCTTAAACAAAACAGCCTTCCACGTCATAAGCCAAGATGTGTGAGTCCATGAATGCTATTTTGACAATATTACAAGCAAACGTCACTGACTTCTCTAATCCAAGTGTTTCTATTTTCCATTGATGGCTAGTCCAAAAACTTGGGGTAGAAGTCTTTTCACGTTTAGCCTGCTTGTGAACCTCAGAGTGACCAGTCGTATTTCAAAAATAGATTCTCTGTGTACTTGGTCTTTAAACTTTACTGACTACAGGAATAAAGACACCTGTGATGGTGATTACAGAACACACCTTAGTTTAATACGGCCCTGTTATTTTTCTATGAGTAACACAATTTCTAACCAGGAATAGTTTTGCTAGTTTTTAAAACATTTTTCTGTTTGAACCACAATTCAGATAAAAAAATCAGATTTTCATTAGTTGATTTTTAGTAAATTTCATTTGTCACGTGTCATTTAGAAGTAATTCAAATTCCCATTATGCATGATTATTCCTTATCTATCAGCTTGATCCACTGTTTTAAATGCTCTTTTCTAAGTGCTCCACCTCTTTACAAGCATTAGTGCATTGCTGACAAACCTGGGGCCTCATTCATCAAATGTCCGTAGAGAAATTCCTAAATTCCTTCCTATGATGGAAATTTAGAATGTTTGTACGAACGGTGAAAATCCTGATTTATGAAACATGCAGCGGCCTCTCGTACGGACGTTCCTCTGCAATCGTCTGATAAATCCCACCTGTGCGTACCCAGGTGCTCATGTCTGTTCTCAGTCATTTACATATGGGAACACCCTCAATTAACCATATGTGGTCAAAAAGGAAAAACTTTACTGACAGTGAGATTGAGACACTCGCTGCCGAAGTGCAAAAGAAGCAAACAAGTTACAGTTTTAAACGCGGTTGAGACAGAAGAGAGGTTCCTGTCAGGAACAAATTCAAAAATGTAGATTATATATCGTTGTTGGATTGTCATTTACATTTAAGGAGTCGTTCTGTTTGGAGTTAATTTGGAAAAGTTTGAGAGTGCAGCTTCTTCTGAACTGTCATTCATCCTGGTTACCTTGGCAACGTGTGTATGATCGGGGAACAGAAGAGATTCTGGGGGGTTGTCGTTGTCATGGTCTGCGTCTCCCTCATGTGTCTCCTTGTGTTCTCCATCCCTCTCTAGGTTCTCCTTATGTGTCTCCTAGCGTCCTCATGTGTCCTTGTCTGCATCTTCCTCATGTGTCCCCTGATTTGCAGCCCCTCTAGGTTTTCCCCCTCCCCAGGTATCCCCCAGGTCCTGTGCTCCCGTGGTCTCCCTTAGTCACACCTCTGTAGTTTTTCTTTCTGTAGTTTTTTCCCTATAGGTTCAGCTTTTCATTTAATTCAATTCAATTCAATAAAACTTTATAAATCCCAGAGGGAAATTGATTGCTGTAGTAGCTCAGAATAATAATAATAATCAAGTCATCAAAGAGTTGTTGTATATTACAATGGCTGTTGGCAGGAAGGATCTCCAGTAGCGGTCAGTGTTGCAGCCAAACTGAAGAAGCCTCTGACTGAAGACACTCATCCGTTGTCGGACAGTCTTGTGAAGAGAATGCTCAGGGTTGTCCATCATTTTCTTGATTCTCTGGAGAATCCTTCTTTGCATTATCTCCTCCAGCGGTTCCGAAACTGCCGAAACTCTGGCTGAGTCCTTGAAAGGGCTTGGAGTTCCTCCACCTTGTTGGCCAGTGATCTCACATTGCCCATTATGATCGATGGAAGAGATGGTTTGAATTTCCTCTTTCTCTGTCTCCGTTCAGCTCCCGCTCTGCACCCACGCTTCTTGCGTTTTAGCTCATTTGGGATTTGTGGCTTCAGTTGAGGTATTATTTCAGCCTTTCCAATGTTAATCAGCTGCTCCCGATTGTAAACCAGCTTGTTGCCATGGTTAAGCATCATAACAAATGCTCAAAAAGTGAAAAAGCTAAGAAATAGCAGTAAAAATCCTCCAAAATTCACAGCACCAGAAACAGAAAAATAAAATGTCCAAAAAAAAATACAGTTTTTCTTGAGAAACTAGAAGAAAAAATGTCCAAGAAAAGGCAAAACTTACATATAGTCAACAGAGCTACTCCAACATGCAGCCACCCAGAGCAGCGCAGTTCCGGGAAAAAAAACCCGTCTCTTTTTAGTGTGTTTCTTTCTCCACTGGTGTTTTAGTTCTCCTCAGATCATTAGTTGTTCATCTTAATCTTCTTGTCTTCAGGTTTTGTTTTTACTCTTAGGTCAAGTGATTTTCCCCTCCTCAGCTCACTCTCCCCTCACTGATTAGTTAATTGATTTCACTAGGTTTCTCTCCCTACACCTGCAGCTTATCTCCCTCTCATCCTGCCCCAGTGTATTTAACCCTGTCTGTGTTGTTGGTTCATTGTTTTGTGTCAGCTTCATCTCGTTCCCCTCTCTAGCTTTTAGAGTCTTTAAGTCTCTTGTTTTTTTGGGATCTCTAGGTTTAGTTACTAGGATATTTGGATTTTGTTTGTTGGCACCCTGCATTCTCTGGATTTACTCCTTAAAGGATTTTTACGTTTCTTCCACCTCCTGCCTCGTTTATCTGGTTCTGCATCTTGGGTCCTAACCTCTCTCCAAAACCACCTCGTGACACTCGTTGTTGTTGTAACATAGAATCTGGACTGAATCGGATTTGTGCGGTTTGTCTGTCGCTCCACAAATCACAGCACAGATCCAGAAAAATCTCCTGTCATGCTCACGAAAACACGTTTACTCCAGAGAGCATGCTCCGACAAATCCTTATTAATAATAATTAGAAACGTTCTTTTATCTAACGCATCTCAAGCAGAATCACGAGGCACTTCACAAGGACGAAGGAAATAATGAAATGTAATTAAATATAATATTAATTAATTAAAAACATCATAAATCCATTCTACAATGTCAGATTACCATTGGGTGTTTTAGCAGCAGCTATGTGACATGGCTTTTTTTCTACCTGAATAATTATTTAATGGGTTAAATAATTTATATACTATTTAGGAACATTTCCGCACACAGGTACAAAATAAGGAATACTATAAAACGCGTGAATTAGTTCGTACGCACGATAAACGCACAGATCTGTTGGTTGGTACGGTAGATAAATGAGGCTCCTGGTATGTGGTTTTCCAGATGTGCGTGTCTACCCTCCGGTGGAGGTTCAGTGTACTAGAAGCTCACTATTGATAACATAATAGTGCAGTGTGGTGAGTATGGATATCTGGGGGTGGCTACCTTTGACATCTGAATCGATTCGGTACTAATTCTCGGTACCTAGGAATCGATACCGGTACTTAAAGGTACCAATTTTAGATACTTTTGAGTGTTTATTATTTTAATTCTCTTTTATAATTAAATATATATTTTTCTCAATTTATAACCATATTTGATAAATATCACGATAAATAACATACAACTGTTTGTATTTTAACATCGTCCTTGTAGTTTTATAAGCTGATAATTAAACTGAAGCAAACATCTTTACTGTGAACTAAATTTACTGTGAATCTTCATTCCTTTTGCCGCCCTTTTTCATTTGATTTTTTTCCTACTGGGAAGTTAGAATTTCCGAGGAGAAAGCGAACGCACCATTAGCTGATAACAATGGTGGCAATGGAAGCTAACATATCAAGCTAACGTTATCTTAAACAGTTTATTTAGCTGCTGGAGCAGATTAAAACGATGATGCCTCACACTTAGATTGTTGTCGCTGGTTTCATCTTCACCCAATCACCCGTCACATTTAGTAAAGTGAAGCCAAACTTTAGAACGCGTTCATGTTCATCTATTTCGAAATTCGGAGTTCTGAGGAGAAAGCGAACGCACCATTAGCGGAACGGAAGCTAACATATCAAGCTAACGTTATCTTAAACATTATATTTATCTACCGGAGCAGATTAAGATGAGGATGTCTCACTTAGATTGTTGTCGCTGATTTCATCATCATCCAGTTACCCTTCACATTTAAGTGGACCCAAGCTTTAGCGTGCGTTCTTTCTACCATGCTGCTCTGTTTACAACTGGCTTGCAGGGACCGACGACATCACGCTCTTGCGCATGCGCAGCTGTCTTGGCAAGTTCTCGTTATGAAGGACAGGTACCGAAACGAGGCACCGTTTCAAATGACGTGAATCGGTGCTCAGTCAGTTCTATGGAATTCGGTCGGTACCTTAAAAAGTACCGAATTCGGTACCCATCGCTATGGATATCCAGGAAACATTAAATTATTCTGACTTTTGACTTTCTTACTTTATGTGGTTGAAAAACAAACGTTGTACACTTACCATTTAAAGACAAAATACAGAGAACACTGACAAAACAACTAATGATCCCGGACAGCTCGAGCTGACGGTAAATAAGGACCACATGATCAGACACTGGAGAGGGACAGAGTCTCAATGACGCTCAGGTAAACAAGAAAACACACATAATTCTGGTTATTTCCACACACACAAAATAATGTTCTAATGACACAAGCAACGCAAAAGAAAACGTCTGAATTGGTGCTATATTTTACACTTTGAAACATTTTAGCTCATAACAACCCTTTGTGTTGCTCGTAACAAAAACCGTGGCTCTGGATATGAAGAAGAGAGACCGAACAGCATTTGGCAAGTGCAGGTGCCACCGCCGAGTGTGCAGCCAAGCCTCCCACAGTAGGAGGGAAACCTGGCAGCGCACGGCGAGGCTGTGCCCACTCACACAGGCATGAATCACTCCGTCTCTGCTACCACATGAATTTCATGGGCTTTGTGTTGGAATACACAGACTCCATGCAAAAAAGAGGACCTCCAGGCAGACCACCTGCAGGTCTATAGAAGCTTCACTGGAGCGCCTGAGGGTCTTTTTTAAACTGAGACTGTAAATCCATCCATGATGTCATTTACAGTCCTTGTGTCGATTCATGACTGTGCATTGAGATATGTGACAGAAAAAAAACACAAATGCTTTCTAGTATCATGCATGTTCGGGACAGCTTTGGAAAATAACTTAAAAACCTCAACTTCAAGGACATTTTGGGCGATTTTTAAGCTTGTTTTTGTGTAAAAGTTGTAAATCGTTTCTTGCTTTCTGAACAGCCTGTTTGGGGAAATAGTTTAAATCCTACAGGACTGATGAGCTAACAGGTGGTCCAAGCATGTCCAAAGTGGGTTTGTGTGACCCTGAGTCACATTTCTAGAATGGTGGACTTTAGTCTCTCCAGCAGGACGTTGGTGTACAAAGACACTTTTAGCATTTTCATGTTCAGACGTTTACTAATATTTTTCAGCATTACAAATAAATTAAGTGGTAAATGGTCTGTATTGGTATAGATCCTTCTTAGGGTTCTACAACCCCCCAAGGCGCTTCACAACACAGTCAGTCATTCACCCATTCACACAGACATTCACACGCTGGTGGTGATGAGCTACCATGTAGCCACAGCTGCTCTGGGGCGCGCTGACGGAGGTGAGGCGCCACCGGTCCGTCCGGCCACCACCAGCAGGCAAGGTGGGTTAAGTGTCTTGCCCAAGGACACAATGGATGTATTCTCTGGTCAGAGTCGGGATTGAACCTGCAACCTTCCGATTACTGGACAACCTGCTCTACCTCCTGAGCTACTGCTCTAATAAACACATATATAATAAATACTGGGCGAAGGTGGAACAGGGGTTAGGTGCTCGCCCCGTAATCGGAAGGATGCAGGTTCAAGCCCTACTCAGTTTGTTGCTGTTGTTGTGTCCTTGGGCAAGACACTTAACCCTCCCTGCCTGCTGGTGGCGGTCGGAGGAACCGGTGGCGCCAGTGCTCGGCGGCCTCGCCTCTGTCAGTGCGCCCCAGGGCAGCTGGGGCTACATCACAGCTCATTCCCACCCTAGTGTGAATGTGTGTGTGAATGGGTGAATGACTGTTTGTGCTGTAAAGCGCCTTGGGGGGCTCCAGGAATCTAGTAGGCGCTATATCAAATGCAGGTCATTTAAATATATTTTTGCATGTTTAAAAATTGGAAATGTCCCATTTTCGTTGCTCATGAGCACTTTTAACTTCATGAGTTTTGGGACCCCTGAGCTTGACTGCATGCAGCTAAAATCAAGGTGAATCTCTGATTCGGCTGCAGTAAATTAACGGTTTGTGTAGATGCACAACGTTTCACATTGCAGAATTGGGAGAAAATATGAAAATCAATATGTACTTGAACCCAGGATGCTCCCGATTTGCCTTATTAGACTGTGACTGGTTATATTTATACTTCTATGTGAAAGTTGTTGGCGATGTGCAAGTTTATGAAACAAAGTTGCACAAACTACTATGGCATCTTGGATTAAAGCTATTTTAGGATGGACTCAGCTGCAGTCAGACTAACTGTTAGTGCATCAGTACCGTTAGTTGCTCAAGCTACTCAAGTATTTTTAGAAAGTATCTAAAAATCTTTTTTTCTCACGAAACGCGAATTGTGCGTGGTTCAGTTGGGGCAAATCTCTGTATTTGGAGAAAATGGTAGCAGTGTCTGTGAGGGGAGGCTTTCAGAAAGCTCTGAAATACTATTCACAGAAACACACTTAAAAATGTCACAACAGTCCACAATATCACTAATAAAACCACATTAGTTGTTGTTCACACGTCCAAACAAATAAAATATAAAAAGCTGACAGCATTCCACTACAGCTCTGAGACACAGCTAAGGTTCTACCACTGAGGAGTATTTGGTGAGTTAGAACATGTACCTCCTGCTCTTACCAGAGTGGTGGGGGTCATTCCATTTGACATGGCAGACATGGAAAAGACAAACTTGTATAAGTACGATGAGCAGCTTCATGACTAAGCAAGCCCCAGTTACTGTTGTCATACAAAGTAACTCTGGCCTTCATTTCACTTGACTGAACACTGCAAACTATAACCGAGATGAAAACAGGATGTCCAATTTCAGGGGCCGCATCCTTCCGAGGCTGCATTTGAAGGCATCTTACATCAGTAGCAATGTTTTAAAGGCAGTCCAAATTTCATGGCACCTCAAAATGATCCCTCAAATGCATCCTTCCTTCCCGGAATATCAAAGACGTGTCTGGTGTATCCTTGTCAGCCCACCCTACTCCAAGACTCAATTAGGGCCAAACAAGAGATTTTTTTATCTGTTTCATAGCTGCTCACTTCTGGACTTCCTGGTTGATGAAGGATCTGGCCTACATGGTCTGGCTAGGCCAGGTCCTTACAAGGATGCTGCCCCTGAATGTAGACACAGCCGTTAAACTATGCCAATGACAAGGCAAAGACTGCTTCACAGTGATGTGGTAAGAGAATTTTCAGGACAGGATAGAGGAATTTCAGGAGAAATGGTGTTCAAAACATCCAACTCACACAAATGAAACTGGGAGGTAGAGAGAAGGAACAGCAGGGGGCGATAAACACAATTTTACTTTAGTTGTGAGAAGTGAAAACACATTTATACTTGTGTGTTGTGTTCGTACCATGTTCATATCAATGCCGTTGGTGTACGTCCAGGCATGTTGGAAGTACTCCTCCAGCCTCTGCCTCAGCGGGTTGGGGATCTGGTGGAAGCGGATGAATTCTTTGACCCTTAGCATTTGGAGATGGTACCTGGCCGTACCCGAGTACAACCTCTGGATGATGGCGGACACATTCCCAAAGATGCTGGCGTACATTAGAGCTGGTTGAGGAGCCGAACAGTCGAGGGTTAAGTTGGGTAACATGGATAGGCATAAGTTATCATTTCCCTTAGAAAGGCTCATTACAATCACCATGGAAGTAGATTCTCATTAGATAAATGAAACATCATCTGCATAGAGACGACCCTGAATCAATAGGAGGTCAGCTGCCACTCACATCCAATGAGCATGACGCAGATGGAAAAGATCTTCTCAGAGTTGGTGTTGGGGGAGACGTTCCCAAAGCCCACACTGGTCAGACTACTGAAGGTGAAGTACAGCGCTGTGACATACTTATCTTTGATGGAGGGGCCTGAGGTGGGGTCGCTGTAGTTGTACTTTTTTCCTGTAGTGAACAACAGACAATTTCATTACTGTGTATTCTCTTCCACCTTGTTGGCAGAACCGACGTTATCAGAAAGTACCTATCGACACCCCCAGGTTGTCCAGCCAGCCGATCTTGTGCTCCAGATAAGGCTTCTCCACGTTGCCGATTGCATACCAGATGCAGGCTAACCAGTGGGCGATCAGGGCAAAGATGCACATGAGCAGCATGAGAACGGCAGCACCGTACTCTGAGTATCGGTCCAGCTTACGAGCAACTCGAACCAGCCTTAACAAACGGGCCGTCTTCAGCAAACCGATCAGAGTGGTGGTCTGGCAAACAAAGGAACATACAAGAATTTGATACCTTATGAGCTTTGTGCCCTGGGGCACCAGGTTGGTGACCCCTGGTCTAAAGGGTGATGGCTATGGATGGAGAAAGCCTTACACAAACATCTCAATCGGAACTAGAATGGTCACAGTTTGTGCTTACGCACAAGGGTTTCACAATTCATATAGGATTGTTCTTTGTTTTGCTCTCTCACTCTTTCTAAGGGACAATACCATTCTGATAAAACCCATTTTCTCCAGCAGGTTCTGGGTCAGCCCCAGTAGCTCTCCCAGCTGGGACAAGCCTCAGAAATGTCTCCTAGAAGAATTCCAGAGGAGCAATTGTTGTCTAAGGCCCTTTACGTAAACCAGGCCTCTCACTTAATTCAAACAAACTTTGGAAGAACCTTGTTCCACTGTTTGTGTTTATGATCCCAATAGTTGGGTTGCCATCATCAGAAGTTCCCACCAATGCTTCCCCAGTCCTTCTTTCCTAGTTCTTTACATGAACAAGAATCTGAGAAATAGAAGCACTTCAGGTAACACCTTAACTTTCTTGCTGGATTTGGCATTCGGTCTTCCACTTTGGCGCATTTCCTCCATCCCGCCTATAACTTCAACATGGCGTCATCCATGTTTCTTTCAGCCCTGATTAGATGTGGTTCTACTAAGGAACGAGCTTATATTGATGCGCCAGTGTTTTATCATTCACATTTCTAATGGATGGTCATTAGGAATGATCAACCAACCGTGTTGAATGCTCCAACACCAACTAATGTCCCTCTCAGATCAAAAAAGTACCTACCAAAAGAATTACCAAGGTCGCCAAACATCTCAGGTACTTTCAGAAGTATTACCTACCACAGATATTTTCTGGAGCTCAGCTTTACCAAGTAATTTTTTAAATTTAATTGTTCATGTCCTCATTAAGTGGTTCTATTTAGTGATGCATGTTCCCGTGTTAGAGGAGGCACGCGGCACCACAACCTACCGGCTAACTTTTATCTGCATAACACCTGTAGCTATCGGCGCGGACAGCTCAAGTGCTGCAGAATGAGAAACCATGTTGTTTTTAGAGCTGAAACAACTAATCGATTTAATCGATTATAATCGATTATTAAAATAGTTAACAACTTTTTTAGTCATCGATTAGTTGTTTAATAATCATATTTTACTGCATAAAGTCTATTTTTTTTTACCACAATCTGACATCGGTTACAATCTGTTAAATTTGCCGCCAGTGTGTGGCAGTAATGAGCTACTGATCTACCAGTGGAGCCGTAGAAGAAGAAACGAGCCAATAAGTGCCCTCGGTTTTCACGACGTAACACGTTACTGACGCGCATCTTGCTGTGAGAGATGGCGGAACAAGAAGAAATACGGAAGAAAAATAGAAGCCACAAAACTGAAGAGAAACCCCGGACAAAAACCTCACGAGTATGGGAGCACTTCACTCTAGATGCCTTGTAAAGACGGGTGACCTGCAAAATATGCAAAAACCATCTAGCATGGCACAGAGGCACGACGTCCCTAAGTGAACATTTGAGACGAAAACGTGGGGGCTGATGCAGCAGAGGAAAGTCCGGTAAATCAGGTAAGTAACAGAAAATAAACAAGCTAACGCAGATCAAATTTGGGAGCTGAGTTCGTTATAGTGGATGTTAAACATGTTTTTTTGCCGCGTCAGTCTACGGTGTTCTACTTCTGATTGACTAAATGCAATCGTGAATCTCCGTGTTGTGTATCATGCGCTTGCCAAATTTAGCACGTCTGTTTATAAGAATGTTCTCGTTAAGAGAAAAACGGCACAAACCCATAACTATTTTCCTCATTCAAAAAAGGACAACTCCGCGGAGAAAAATATACAGACGAGCTGTGTCCAGGTGAATATAACGCGGCATAGTTGTACGCTTTCAATTTTCAAATACAGGACAAATTCAGAAAGTCTTTTTTTTACTATTAAAAGGCTGTTTTACTGTCTAACACTGTAAAACGCCTCACAACACATTTTTGTCAAAATAAATGATCACTGTATGTTGTTAATTAATTCAAATAATGTAATATTGATTTAGTGTTGCAGTGTGTGTGCTGCTTTATTTTATATGTGTACTTATTTCAGTCTATTTGTGTTTCTTATGCAGAAAAAAACAAGCAACGATGGACAACTACATGGGGAACATGACACTCACCCCCCAGCAATGCATACCACTTACAAACTCTATTCTAGATTCTACTTAATTTTTTATGGAATTTACCTTTTATATTTTGATGCCAAAAAATTATTCTGGACTGATATTTTGCACTGTTTAGCTCATTTTACACCGCTGACTGTGTTAATGTGCAATAAAATAGATTGCAGTCAACTGCACAATTCTCTTATGTTTTTCTTTTTCTTAACTGAAATGTATTCATCACTTGTATAGGTTAAATAGCTAAACAATAACAAACCGATTAATCGATTAATCGAAAAAATAATCGACAGATTAATCGATTATGAAAATAATCGTTAGTTGCAGCCCTAGTTGTTTTGCCTTCTGTCGCAATTTCTCTGTGTTTATTAACATGCCGTTCACTGTTGGCTGACTGAGTTTTTGTTAGATATCCTGCTGTGAACTGAGACTTAATGCAAACCGATGATTCGCTGTGGAGATGTGTTTTCCAGCATGTTGAATGCCCAGTATGCACAAATTACTATTGGCTGTTACACTACCTTTGCTGTCCAGTTTGAAATACAACCAAAATACTGATAGATCTGCGTTAGTCTACAAGATAACAGCTGCATTTTATGGTGTCTGAATCCCCACCTGCAGTAAATTGTGTGACACAATGGTGTTTTCGTCTAAGAAATAAAAGATACTGATGATGAGATTAAACTAAGCCATTGTTATTCCATCTGAAAATCTGTCTCAGGATGAAATTAAAAAGTCATATTTGTTGTTTTTAAGGTTAAATCCAATCTTTTTCACCCAATTTCAAATTTTTTTAAAGTCACATGATCAGGCCCAATTTCCGATCATGGGATTGGATCGGGGCATTTAACTATGATTACCATGCATGAGAATATCAGATAAAGGCAATAAAGTAGCAGTGAGTGTTTGTCTTTTTTTTAACAGTTTATACATCCATCCATTTTCAGCTGCTAATCCAGCGTCAGGCCATGGAGGCAGTAGCCTAAGCAGGGCGGCACAGACTTCCCTCTCCCCAGCTACTTGGGCCAGCTTCTCTGGGGGAATCCTAAAGTGTTCCCTGGTCAGCTGAGAGACAGTCCCTCCAGTGTGTCCTGGGTCTTCCCTTAGGTCTCTTCCCGGTTGGACATGCCTGGAAAACCTCACCAGGGAGGCGCCCAGGAGGCATCCTGACCAGATGCCTGAGTCACCTCAACTGGCCCCTCTTGATGTGGAGGAGCAGCGAGTCTACTCCGAGCCCCTCCTGAATGACCGAGCTTTTCACCCTATCTCTAAGGGAGAGCCCAGACACCCAGCAAAGAAAACTCACTTTGGCTGTTTGTATCTGCAATCGCGGTCACTACCCAAAGCTCGTGACCATAGGTGAGGGTAGGAGCGTAGATCGACTAGTAAATCGAGAGCTTTGCCTTCCGGCTCAGCTCTCTTTTCACCACAACAGATCGGTACAGCACCCGCATCACTGCAGATGCAGCACCAATCCGCTTATCGATCTCACGCTCCATTTGCCAACAGGACCACATCATCTGCAAAAAGCAGAGACCTGATGCTTAGGCCACCAAAACAGATCCCCTCGACACCTCGGCTGTGCCGAGAAATCCTGTCCATAAGAGTTATGAACAGAATCGGTTACAAACAAGAAGATCAGGTTTTTATCATGGCTGTTTACGGCTCTCCGAGTCTTGAATGTCAGAACAAACCTGGCTCTGAGTCATAAATGGTAACAAAAGAAGCGTACGAGAAAAACGTGGGTTTACTTTTGTGATTCAGCTGCTGGCTGCAGATGAAGGATATTTTAATAATGCACAGAATGGAATTTCAAAAGTAGCAGCTGATATTCTTCAGAGCTTTGACGTCAATTACAAAGCATAAATCTACAATTTGAACTGCTCCACGGGATCCATTGTACCCTACTCTAGCATGAACACACTACCTCCCTCACTGGCTTGTCTGAATGACACATGGATAATAGGAAGAACAGAGGGGTGGGGGACAAACACAAACGTGCCGATATGTTAGGGTCACACAGTTACAAACACAAGAAGAAAGAAAGCTCTCACTGCTTATAATTACCCTAAAAATTCTCTGGGAAATCAGTAATCCACAATAACCTGCAGTAATAACACTTTCATACATCTTTGTCTGCTTAATTACACCTCTCACACACAAATGCAAATAGGACGAAGTCTACTACATGCAGTAAAAGCAGAATCCTTTTCTAATTTTATTTTGAAGGATCATGTGGGTGAGTTTGAGGCTGTGGCAGGAAGGCGTACCATAGTGGACCAGTTACAGAGCCTCAGTCCTCAAAATCCCACCCTGGACTCACCGTCATCATCCGTCGCAGTGCATCACGCTCTGTCTCTGACAACTCAGTGAAGAGTGAAGGAATCATATAGAAACAGATGAAGCCTAAAATATCTAGAGAACACCATCGAGGAGCTGCAGCGGCTCGGTGTGGCTGACTGGCCTGAACTGAAAATCAAATGTTTGGAAGAATACTTTGGAAATAGATCTTGCTGTATATAATAACAATATGTTTATTGCCAGACTTAAAGTCCATTTTAAAATAAACGTACAGATAAAAGAAAAAGATACAAGAAAAGAAAGAATACCGATTAACATATAGTTTTAGTATTTTGTCTATTTTCAAACGCAACCTTAAAACCCGCCTTTACCAGAAGGCATTTTATCAACAGGGATTCTCTGCATCTTGCATTTCCTATGCTTTATTGTCCTTTCATTGTTTTACTCATGCCGTTTTATCGTTCAACCATTGATTTTAAGGTTTTATGTCAAGTCTTTTATCGTAACCTCTATTTTATGTCCAATAGTATTATTTATTTTCTTTCACGTAAAGCCCTTTGGTGACTTTCCATGGTTGTGGAACGTGCTATATAAATAAACTTGATTGGAAATTTTAGTAGTAATCCATTTTATTGATTTAATAATGATTAACAATAAAATAACCACTAAACATCTATCTTTTATTATTGCATCTATGCATGCTTTAAGTAACAACTGTTGTTCAATAACGAGCCGGTATGCTAGGCAGATATCTTGAGAAGTAGTTGTTCAGTGAGAAAAAAGTTGGTGTATGAATGGTGCCCCTTTCAACAGGCTCTTTCTGCTTATTTTGTAATTATAAAACACAAAAATGTTACAGTAACTACCAACCCTGGTCCATGTAACAGTTCAAAATTATTCAGAATCGTGACTTTGTAGTCGTTTAACTCATTTACTGCCATCGACCACTAAAGTTGTCAATTGTATTTTTTTACGTGGGTTAGGTTTTTACGTGGCTGGCGTGGGAACGAGCCCCCACAACGTGAGAATAAACATCACGTCTGTAAAGCTAATCTTCTTCCACGTATGTCACACGTCACGTGATTAGAAAGCGTTGTTTTGGGACGCTGATGTGAAAAAGGCAAGGCACCAACTGGAAAAGCTTCTGCCACTCACACTTGGACAACGGATTATGAGGGATCGGATGATGCTAGAAACACGCCGATTTGTTACTTATGTAAGAAGTGAGCCTACTCTTTCTTTTGGTAGTTTTGGCATTTACGCACTCATAGAGCACTGCTTCCTGTCTTCAACATTTTGACGTTGTTTATATGTATTTAGACTGACACCACCTTCAACTGCAGTCCAGCAACCAAGGACGCTGGTTATTTTAACTTCTCGAAATTGGCTTCCTGTAACTTCCAAAATATCCTTTTAAATCCTTACTGTCTCACATAACGTTCCTAATGACCAGGCTCCATCACATCTTAAAGAGATCATAGTTCTATATCATCCCAACCGAGCACACTGCTCTCACGGAGCTAACTTCATTTGGCTTCCCTCAACTTCCTAAAGGCAGAGAGGAAGCAGCCCGCTCAGACAGTAAATATAGGATGGCTACTTTCCTCCACAGAGGAAAATGTCACACTTTTACAACAAGTCACAAAGTCTTCAGTAGCCGTGTTTTCTAACTTATTTCTTCACTTAGACTCTGCTTCATACTACTGAGTTCTAATGAAGACTGTCCACACAGCCGACCTGGTCTGAGATGATTCAAATGAGAACAGGAAGGATTTCTTCTATGTGACAGTCGTCAGTAGTGCTGAGAGATTTATGTCCTCTTCTGTTATAGATCACGGTTTTCATTAACGGTGAGTAGGGTTTCATACTTATGGCAGTACACTTTGCTCTATGAAACCAAACAATGAATCAATTGATGAGGCCTTTACCAAGCAGAGAATAGATCAAGGAAACTCCACTAGAACTCCACTATGCTCTCTGTGACCTTCAACATCTATTAGATTGTGGCAACTGTGGAAAGCCTCCTTCAGTGTGAAGGCAATATCTATGTTGCTCCTATGACTCATCACAGATGTCCCCGAGAGGCTCTCCTCCTCTCTCACCACATTCTATATCCCGGCAGTACATTTCCACGATGACTGCATTACATCTACTCACAACTGTACAACACCCTGGATCCCTCACATGACTCTCATCTAGGTTACAGGTTTGTGTTAGAAGATCATATCATACTACCATGACGAATAGAATAATAGCCTACGCATGAGAACAGGCCACACCATTGAGCATAAAACGCTACTTCATGGTATAGCTACTAGGGATGAGCCGGATACTCGTTTCAGACAAGTATCCGGTACGGATAAAGCATTTTTGATGAGTACGAACATGAAACGAGTAAAACTCGTAAATATCTGTAATCGTGCAGAAGGAAAATCCTCATTGGGTAACTGACTGTCTTCCCGCTCTGTGATTGGCCAGTCAAATAGAGCGCCCGCCCCTCCCTACACACAAAACTGCAGCGGGAGCTCACAGCTCAGTCCGCGTCCGGTTCTCTCTCTCTCTCTCTCTCTCTCTCTCTCTCTCTCTCTCTCTCACA
Organism: Nothobranchius furzeri; assembly: GCF_043380555.1. NCBI lineage: Eukaryota > Metazoa > Chordata > Actinopteri > Cyprinodontiformes > Nothobranchiidae > Nothobranchius > Nothobranchius furzeri. The sequence goes on from NC_091754.1 coordinate 58,924,217, forward strand.
CACACACACACACACACACACACACACACACACACACACACACACACACACACACACACACACACACACACACACAGTAACAGATCTCTCTGTGCTTGCTTCACTGTTCACGTTTCTTCAGTACTCCCTATGTTTTCTTCAGTTTGCTTCTTTTTAAAGTTACTTTTTTCGTAACGTACATGGTGCATTTGACAAGACAGAGCTGAAAACGGCTTGTGCTGCGTCAGTCACTGCCTCCGCTCCGGTCGGGTATTTTTCTTCCTCTCTCTCTCTCTTTCCTCTTCCTCAGGATCCAGTCCCTCTTTCCTATTCACTCTCGCTCTTTCTTTACATCTTTAAATCAAAATTGTCTATTTTTTGCTCATTTAAAATATAATCATTTCCTAAATTCTTTTTTCTATTTTACATGTTTTGTTTTTGTGAAGCGCCCCGTGATTTTTATCTTGAGAGGCGCTAAAGAAAATATCTTTTCTTCTCTCTCTTTCTTAATTCATGCACTTAAATATTAATGTTCTGATTTTATTGAAAAACTTGTTCTGTAATAGTTCCTTTACTATTGTGATCAAAAACATTTAATCTCAACTCTGAGGCTGCTCTGTAAATAGTTTTCAAATAAACAATACACATAGCAACTTCTGATCAAACTTAAAATAACGTATTGATGTAACCACACCCACTTCCGGCTAAACCACACCCACTTCCGGGTTAGGCCACGCCCACTCCGAGTACAGGTACAGATACAGATAATTTAGATGGTTGAACAGATCCAGATACAGATAGTGGTGCACTCGCTCATCCCTAATAGCTATACTATCCAGCCCCCCAAAAAGAGTCACCACCTGGATTTAACTAAGCCTCCTATTGGATAATTACTGCACGGGCGATTGTCTTTCAGCTAAGAAAAATGATTTAACCCAACTGGTGCAATGAGTTGCTTCTGATTTCTTAAATAACTATGTGGAAAGACATCTGGCGGTCGTGGAAAAGATGTTAGTCTGTGTGTGAAGGGTCAGACTGTGTGTGAAGGGTCAGATCATTGGCATCAAGCAGAGAAAACGTCTGAGGAGATGCAGAAACGACTAAAACTGGGTTCAGAACTGTCCAATGCATTATTAAAAATTGGTCTGATGAGTCCAGATGGATCCTGTTCCAAAGTGATGGTGCATCAGGGTAAGAAGAGAGGCAGATGAAGTGATGCAACCATCATGCCCAGTTCCTACTCTACAAAGCTGTGGTGGCAGTGCTATGATCTGGGGTTGCTGCAGTTGGCCAGGTCTGGGTTCAGCAACAGGATGTGCCCCAAGAATGAGAATAAGAAGAAGAATAAAATATCATTTCTATAGCGCCTCTCAAGATAGAAATCACGAGGCGCTACACAAAAACAAAAAATGTAAAAATATAAAAAATAATTTAGAAAATGGTTGAAAATATATTTAAAATGAGCAAAAATAGACAATTGTGATTTAAAAACAAAACATTAAGAAAGAGAGAGAGAGAGTGACTAGGAAAAATGGAAATCAGTGGATCCTGAGGAAGGTGGAATAGGTGGGGAGAGCAGAATAAAGAGAGAGAGGTGAAGAAGGTCATACAAAAGCCAGCATGAACAGGTGAGTCTTCAGCTGCTTTTTGAAGGAGTCCACTGATCTCAGGCTCAGGGGGAGAGAGGTCCAGAGTCTGGGGGCCACAGCAGCAAATGATCTGTCACCTTTGACCTTTAGCCTGGTGTTGCACAACCAGTAGGCTTTGATCACTGGACCTCAGGGACCTGCTGGGGGTGTAGGGACTAAGAAGATCACCAATGTAAGATGGTGCTTGTCCTTGTAAGGCCCTATAGACCAGAACCAGGATCTTGAAATGAACCCTGAAGTTGACTGGCAGCCAGTGAAGCTGGAGGAGAAGCGGGGTGATGTGGGTGTGTTTGGAGGACTTGGTCAGAAGCCGAGCACAGGCATTCTGAACCACCTGTAGACGGTTCAGGGAGGTCAGCTGACTACCGGAATTCCTGAATGACCAGGTTATTCCATCTTCTCTGATGGCACGGGCATATTCCAAGATGGCAATGCCATTGTCCATGGGGCTTAAATAGTGAAAGAGTGGTTCAGGGAGCATGAGACATCATTTTCACACATGGATTGGCCACCACAGAGTCCAGATCTTAACCCCATTGAGAATCTTAGGGATCTGCTGGAGAAGGCTTTGTGCAGCGGTCTGACTCTACCATCATCAATGCAAGATCTTGGTGGAACATTAATGCAACACTGGATGGAAATAAATCTGGTGACGTTGCAGAAGCTTATCGAAACAACGCCACAGTAAATGTGTGTCGTAGTCAAAGCTAAAGGCGATCCAATGGAATATTAGCGGGTGTGATGTTTTTTGGGTGGCAACCTTTTTAGGGCCAGTCAAAAAAAGGCAAAATAAATAACATCCACATTTTGGCTAAGTTCTTAGTGACACATTTAACTTATGGGAAGTGGACCAAAACCACTGAATAAAAGATGGGCTTTAATGAGGTTTAGTAGAGTATACGATAAGTGTCTTTAAAATTATCAAGCGCAAATTTGAAATGTTTATCGACTCTTCTTTAGCTGCCATTCTCAAAACCGTAAAATGTATCTGTATGAAAAATATACTGTAGGAGTGTACTGCAGTCAGCATAGACCATTTCAGTGTAAACACTTGCTGCCCACCTTGTGATGGAGTGGTGACCTGTCCAGGATGACCCCCCTGCCTCCTGCCCAATGAGTGAATGAAATTTACACCAGCTCCTGACAACCCTTACTGGGAAGTAGCAGAACGAATGACTAAATGAAAATGTTGACTGCATGGCTCATTAGATCCATTACAGATGCACAATTTTATCAACAGCCAGATGACTTGATGTGAAAGTGCCTTTACAGATGTTTTTCGATCACATCTGAATGCCAGCAAATGCCAGAATCTGGGAACAAAAGGAAAGCTGTAAACACTTATCTGGAATGGGCCGACAACATGTTTTTAAAAGTAATTTGAAAGAGTTCAATCAAGTGCTGTTTTGTTAAGAACATCTAAACCAGGTATTCAATTATGGGTTTTGAGGGCCGCGATCCAGCATGTTTTAGTGGTTTCTCTGGTCCAACACCTGTGCAGCAGTTCATCAGGCCCTCCAGAAGCCTGTTAATCACCTGCTGATTGAAATCCGGTTGTAACCCTGGTCCCACATAGCTATGGTAAAGCTAGAGTATATAGTACAATGAGACTGGGCCTAGGTTCGTAGTGCTATAAATAATGGTATCCGATACCCTCTAAAATTAGTTAATAAGGACCACCACACTGTATTTTACCCAAATTCAAATCTCTCACTGGGTATTTATTTAAACAACACAGAAACAAATAAATTAAACACTTACTTTTATAAAATGAAATGAACTGAATTTAAATAAACAAACAAAACCACAGTGAAGGTGACGGCATGGGTTATAATAAAAGATTTTCAAAACAAAAATAAAAGATTTTCAAAAACAAAATATAGCTTTCTTAGGTGCCTAATGTTATTTCGGTTACAACCGCTCACACATTTAAAAGAAAATGAATTTCAACCTTTTTAAATACCTTTGCTGACAAATACACGCTTACGATTTAATCAAACTTGTAACAGTGGGCCCACACTCTCACACACACCTTTCCCCCATCCAAACTACACCTATAGCACAGTGCTTGTTGCAGGCCTGATTCGAAGCTCGGGTGCGGTGAGACCTAAAACTGATGGCCGCTTCACTCCAATGGAGCAATAAACAAAAATGCGTGCACGTTAGTTCCAGTTAGTACTCACGAGTCCAATGAGTCAGTTAGTGGGCAAATCAGAAACTGGCCGTTAGGAACCGTAGCGATGACAAATCAGGGGCCAGAAAACAGCAGGGTCCATCCAGGCAGAAACCTCTCTCTTCCTCGACTTTCAGAGCGTCCTTTCAGCTTCTAAACATATTAAAATATTTGAGCTACAATACCAAATGCTACCACATAACGATTTAGCATTAACATGGTATCACAGCACATAACGCGGTAAGCTACGCTAACTAACAAGCCGTTAATTAGTATCACATATCACGCCAGTTTACAACTATAACGAATAGTTACAGTACAAATGTCAAGTCACACAGTCTCATTTACCTCTTGCAGATCACAAATAAGTCATATCCGGACCACGGGTAGTCGACCTCAATGATATACTTAGATGCAAACATCCACACCACGTTCGCATTACCACATCTCTCTCTTCGGACTTAACGTCTGTCCGCTCTGCCGATTCACACAACGTCTGTCCGCTCTGCTGATTCACACAACTTCACTACTAGTAGTCCCGCCCCCATAACAGAGAAGAGTGACATTGATTGGCTCGTCAGCTCAACAACCAATGGCAATACAACATTAAAATAACTGACAACTTAGGTTACACTTAAACATATTGCTTATGCACAGTAAATGAACTCTAAATCATGAAAACCTTTTATTTCTTGGACTCTAACTGTAAATGAAATACATGGGTTCCCAAACATATGATTTTTAAACCTTTTATCACGTATTTATATTTTCACCCATCTTTTTTTATTATTATTTTTAGAACTGTAAACTTTTCTTTTTCTTTATACTGCAAACCTGAATAATTGCAGACAGGGCTACACCCTCCCCCTTCTAACCGTGTAGATGTCCTCATCACACCTCTGACTTTTTTTTTTTTTTTTTTAGCTTTACAGGGAGATGGTCATTCATTCTTTCTAAGAATTCTCTTCGATGTCTTGGAACGTCCCTTTGGTTCACTGATGTCTGGAGGGTTTAATTTTAGTTGAATGACCATACCATGATGCATGATGGTAACAGGCTCACAAGATGGGTGACCTGGCTTTTCATAGGTCAATCTCATGGGGGGTTTTGGTTTTCTCAGGGATTTTCGGCATGTGGAAAACTGTTCACTCCCCTCTCTTTTGCTTCTATGAGTGCTGCCACTTCGTGTTCTGTTTGAAACAGGTGAACTTATTTCCTGTTCCTCTTCTTGCTCTCCCATAGACTCGTTTGTCTCTTGAGCATCATATTCCAATATAGGTGTATCCTCTCCTGATGAGTTTTCACTCTCACTTTCTCCTATGGGTTGGTTTTCTGCTGCTTCAAAATGTTCCTCCTCAGCACTGTCCTCCTCCTCTGAAGTCTGATGTGGCGTGGCCAGTTGTCTCCTGACCTCTTGCCTACTAAAACTTTGCGGATTATGGACAGTTTCACAATTTTCGTCAGATGATGTTGTGTTACTTTCTTCCACTGGATCAGGCGGTTTAACTGCTTGTCGACTTTTCTGGGCACGATGTGCTCTGGTTACGGGTCTTCTAAGGTGCCCTGTGTCATCCACTGGATTAGGCATCCTGACCATATAACCAATGGGCAGCAGGTGGTCTCTATGGAGAGTTTTGACTATACTTGGACCATGTTCTGGTTTTACCTTATAAACGGGCAGGTTAGGTAACTTCTCCACTACCACATATGGTGTCGACTTCCAACGATTCTGCAGTTTATGCTTGCCTTTTATTCCAACATTCTGAATGAGAACTCTGTCTCCCCTCTCCAAAGGCAGATCTCTCACGCGTTGGTCATAGTGTGCCTTGTTCTTCAAATGGTTTTTTGTAGCTGCATCTGATGCGAGTTTGTATGCGTCCTGCAACTCTTTCCTCATCCGTGAAACATACTGTTGGTAAGAGGACTCACTTTCACCATTAGGCGAGATTCCAAAGCAGACATCGATGGGCAGTCTAGCTTCTCTCCCAAACATGAGATAATAAGGTGAGTACCCCGTGGCATCATTCCTTGTACAATTGTACGCATGTACCAGGTAGGAGATATGCTGGCTCCAGCATTGTTTCTTTACAGTGTCCATGGTACCAAGCATTGCTAGAAGGGTTCTGTTGAATCTTTCCGGTTGCGCATCACCTTGCGGGTGGTAGGGAGAAGTTCGTGACTTCCGAATCCCCAACATGGACAACAGCTCCTTGATCAGTCGACTCTCAAAATCTCTGCCCTGATCAGAGTGTATTCGAGCAGGTAGACCGTAGTGCACGAAGTACTTCTCCCACAGGACTCTGGCAACGGTACTGGCTCTTTGATCTTTGGTAGGAAATGCCTGTGCATAACGGGTATAGTGATCGGTCACAACTAACACATTTGCAACACCCTTAGAATCAGGCTCTATCTGTAAGAAATCAATGCAGACCAAATCTAGAGGGCCATTGCTGGTTATCTGATTCAAGAGCGAGACACGCTGAGGGAGCGTCTTCCTGGTGATACACCTCCCACAAGTGCGAATGTACTGCTCAATCTCAGCTGCCATACGAGGCCAGTAAAACCTCTCTTTAATCAGTTCTGTTGTTCGCTCTACACCCATGTGCCCACACTCATCATGCAGAGACCTTAACACCATAGACCTGTATCTTGCTGGCAAGACTAACTGCCGGCTGTGTTTTCCACACATTTTTTCTTTTACTCTGTAGAGTAATCCATCCCTCAACTCCAATTTGCGACTTTCACGGAGGAGCATCACAATCTCTGGTGAGTCAGTTTTAGAGCGAGCAAACCCTTTATTGCTCTTGATTGCTTTCTTCACCGGCCCAATTGTAGGGTCCATATCTTGTGATGTTTGAATGTCTTTTGGACTCAGCTGATCGAGGATGTTTACGCTGAGATTCACAGGAAATGCATAGGCTTCTGGTACTGCAGAGGCCGGAGCACCAAGTTGATCCACCAATCTGTCAGGTACAACTGCTCCTTCCTTAATGCAGGCCCGTTTACAGAGAGCTTTAATGCCAGCAGGCGGGATGGAAGTCCATTCTCCAACTTCTTCTTGGGCATACTGTCGGGACAGCAAGTCAGCATCAATGTTTTGGCGCCCAGGGCGGTACTGTATGGTGAAGTCATACGTGGCGAGGGCAGCGAGCCATCGATGCCCTACAGCACTGAGCTTAGCCGAAGTCAATACATACGTTAAGGGGTTATTATCAGTCCTGACAATAAATTTGGCACCATACAAATAGTCGTGAAATTTATCCACCACAGCCCACTTTAACGCCAAGAATTCCAGTTGATGAACTGGATAGTTACGTTCCGAGTCTTTGAGCTTTCGACTTGCGAAAGCCACCGGCCTTAGGCCCTCAGGGTGTTCTTGGTTCAAGACATTACCTAAACCATTCATGCTGGCGTCCACATGCAATATGTATGTCTTGGTGGGATCGGCAAACGCCAATACGGGAGCATTGATCAGACATTCACGGATCTGTTCAAAGGCAACCTGGCAGGCTGGAGTCCATCGTTCAGCAAACGGCTCTGATGCTTTAAAATAGTTTTGGTTTGGGTCTAAGCTCTTTTTGGTTTTAGGGTCCTTCCAAGTGGGTGCATAGCCCTTGGTGAGCTCTGACAAAGGACGGATAATGGCGGAGTAGTTGGCAATGAACCTCCGATAGTAACTACAAAATCCGAGGAAAGACTTGAGAGGTTTCAAGTGAGTGGGCACTTTCCAGTGTTTCACCACCTCAACCTTATCTGGATCGGTGGCTATTCCATTGGTGGATACAATGTGACCCACATACTTAACTTGAGGACGACAGAATTGGCATTTGTCAATGGATACTTTCAAACCAACCTCTTCTAGTCTGTCCAACACCTTAAAGAGACGTTGCTCATGCTCTTCAAGCGTTCTACCAAAAACAATGATATCGTCTAAGTACACAAGGGCTTCCAGAAGATGCATGTCCCCAACAGCATTTTCCATTAAGCGTTGGAACGTTGCAGGTGCTCCAGTGATCCCTTGTGGCATGCGCTCAAATTGATAGAAGCCCAGGGGGCAAATAAATGCCGTCTTTTCCTTGTCCTCCTCAGCCATTTCTGTCTGATAGTAGCCACTACGCAGATCTAGTACTGAGAACCATTGGCTGCCTGACAAGGAGTCCAAGGCATCATCAATGCGTGGCATTGTATACTGATCAGGTGTAGTGCGGTTGTTCAGTGTTCTGTAATCGATACAGATTCGTATCGCCCTGTTTTTTTTCCGCACCACAACAATTGGGGAAGCATATGGGCTACGGGACTCAGTTATAATTCCAGCAGCCAACAGCTGCTGTATGTGTCGCCTCACATCATCAATGTCGGCAGGGGCTAGTCTCCTTGACCTCTCCCGGAAAGGTCTAGGGTCATGTAGACGAATGTGGTGTTCCACCCCTTTAGCCAAACCAACGTCCCACTCATGCATTGAGAAGACATTTCTCCTCTCAGCTAACTTTTGCCGAACTCTACTCTTCCACTCCTCGGGGATAGGGGAGTCCCCAAAATCGAAGAGATTTGGATCTATTTCCTCAGTGGCAAGGTCAGAGGGCTGGACTGGGGTGACTGTATCCACGGCAAACATTTCAGCGATGACAGATCCCACTGGTATGGAGACTGTCTTTGTGGACTCATTTTGGAGTAACACATCCAAGCTATTGCTGTCTATACCAGCATCTGAGAGCACACCTGGCTGTACCAGCACGCCGGCAGGGAGTAACTGGGTAAAAGGTGCATCGATCAAGATAAGGTCTTTGGAGGGAGCACTGTGCCTATCTACTTTGCAAGTGGCATAGCAATTTGCTCCTGGGGCGATAGAAAGTGGGCGGGGCCCTTTCCATTTTATCTGTCCCAGCACATCAATTTTGGGCAGTTGCTCCTGTGCCCTAATGGGGGCATACACAGACTGAATTCTCATGGAATGAGCTGTGCTCGGGTCACCTTTCATTTTCACCAAATCCCATAGGCGGCGGAACAGAGACGTATTTGTGCCAACCAACACGGGGGTTTGTTGCTGGTTTTTCGGGTCAGGACAAATCAATGCAAGCACTTCTACTCGCCCGGCGACACCAGTGATCTCCTTGGTAAATTCCATCTCTACAACAACATAACCTTTGTAGGGATACTCTGTGTCAGCTAGTCCCCAGAGTCCCAAGCGAGAGAGAGGTTTTATGGGGATATCTGCTAAGTGTTGGTTATACCAGCGTTCAAAGATAATAGTCACGTTAGACCCACTATCGATAAGAGCGTCACAGGCCACATCATTGACTTTGACTGTTTGATTAAATGACGGGCCTACGAGACCCTCAGGCAGGCCTGTGTCAGTTTCTTGGACTTCAACCTTGTTGGTTCGAGCAACACATTGCTCTTCTCCTGTGGGATTTGGGTCCTCCTGGTTAGGACCAGCTACTCCTCGTATTAATCGTATAAGTTTTCTTATGACTTTCTGGGGGTTCTCAGGTGCAGTGCACCTGGTTGCTATGTGACCATTTTCTCCACACTTATAGCAGAAATAGTCATCTCTCTCTCTAGAAGATGAGGCTTTAAAAGAATCAGGCCGGGGGCAAGAGACTGCTTTGTGTACACGAGACTTGAGTTGAGTGTTGTTGTGGTGGGTCATTTGTAGACTTCACCGCCATCACACTCATTTTATTTTCTAGTGCTTTCACTTGCTTTCTGAGTGACCGTATTTCACTCTGTGAATCACTTTTCTGTTTTGGCTTCTCTGTCGGGGGTTTTAAACTGCAATCACACTGTGTTTGAACTCTTGCGGGGTTTCTTTCCTCTAACTGTGCTCTCAACTCCCGAATCTGAGCTTGCAGTTCCCTTTGAGTGACCGCTTCAAACTCTTTCTCCTTTTCCACCTGAACTGTACGAACCCTTTGGTGACACTTAGATGGGGTGTGGCTTTGTTTGGCTGCTTGGCGGCCTTCCTCTTCCATCACCTCTCTTAACAAGTTCAGGAATAAGGGAGGACTATCCAACCGCTCCCTTATTTTCAACTGAAGCAACATAAGCTCAGAAGTGGATCCTTTGACTAACTGCTCTAACTGAGCTTTGTTAGCAGCGCTAACTGGTAAACCACCTCCCTGGACTACTTTAACAAGAGACCTCTCTACTCTTCGCAGAAACTCAGACAGGCGCTCACCAGGCTGTTGGTGAAGCGCTCTGAATGACAGGTAGAGTTCCTCTGCTGACTCCACTCTGCCAAAAATGGTCTCTATGGCCTCTATGTAATCCTGGGAACTAGCATCAGGTTGGGTCAGACGCACGGCCTGAATGATCTCCAAGGCCGGCCCTTTGAGACTTTCCAGTATGCGTCGACGTTTTTCTTTATCGGGGCATTCACCTTCATCTACTAGAAGTGTGGCATGCTCCAACCAGATATCTAAGGCTTCTTCCCCAGCTGGGGTGGGACTGACCCCGGAAAATGTCCTTAGACGTCTATATGGATGGCTTTCAGGCTGTTTGTTTGTTCTGACCAGTAATTCACCTACGGCACGGATGATGGCTTCAGAATTACCATCCACTTCCCTTTTGTGGGTGGGTAGCCCTTGGATATCTTCTAAGGTTTTCCCTTCCTTCTGCAGAAAAGTGAGTAACTTTCCCTCAAAGTCATCTGGCTGAGGTTCAATGTAGTACACTGCTTTCCAGCCACTTCCACCACTTATTGGCATTATCTCAGGAGGGATTTTCATGGGGTTTATCTCCTCACGACACTCACACAACACCATTAATGATTGTAGTTGAGAGTTAAACATTTTTCCCTTAACTACTACTTTTCCCAAAGCTTTGATAGTCCCTGCTGTTTCTTCTATTTCATCTCTTGAAACTCCTTCTGGTACCCCATACAATAATAGGGCATGTTTCAAATCCATTGATTCTCCTTTGCACCAGTTGACCAACTCAAGTTGTGATGGTCTGCTCATTGGGTGTGTCATTATTGCTATCTGGTTTTTTATTTATTTTTTTTTATTTTGTGGTTGCACGTTTTACTACAGTAGCTTTTAAACTGTTGTAGGGTCAACCTATGTTTTCCTTGGTCCAAAATTAAATTTAGTTTCCTTTAGTTAAAAATCCCAGCGGTGCCTCCATTTATGTAACCCTGGTCCCACATAGCTATGGTAAAGCTAGAGTATATAGTACAATGAGACTGGGCCTAGGTTCGTAGTGCTATAAATAATGGTATCCAATACCCTCTAAAATTAGTTAATAAGGACCACCACACTGTATTTTACCCAAATTCAAATCTCTCACTGGGTATTTATTTAAACAACACAGAAACAAATAAATTAAACACTTACTTTTATAAAATGAAATGAACTGAATTTAAATAAACAAACAAAACCACAGTGAAGGTGACGGCATGGGTTATAATAAAAGATTTTCAAAACAAAAATAAAAGATTTTCAAAAACAAAATATAGCTTTCTTAGGTGCCTAATGTTATTTCGGTTACAACCGCTCACACATTTAAAAGAAAATGAATTTCAACCTTTTTAAATACCTTTGCTGACAAATACACACTTACGATTTAATCAAACTTGTAACAGTGGGCCCACACTCTCACACACACCTTTCCCCCATCCAAACTACACCTATAGCACAGTGCTTGTTGCAGGCCTGATTCGAAGCTCGGGTGCGGTGAGACCTAAAACTGATGGTCGCTTCACTCCAATGGAGCAATAAACAAAAATGCGTGCACGTTAGTTCCAGTTAGTACTCACGAGTCCAATGAGTCAGTTAGTGGGCAAATCAGAAACTGGCCGTTAGGAACCGTAGCGATGACAAATCAGGGGCCAGAAAACAGCAGGGTCCATCCAGGCAGAAACCTCTCTCTTCCTCGACTTTCAGAGCGTCCTTTCAGCTTCTAAACATATTAAAATATTTGAGCTACAATACCAAATGCTACCACATAACGATTTACCATTAACATGGTATCACAGCACATAACGCGGTAAGCTACGCTAACTAACAAGCCGTTAATTAGCATCACATATCACGCCAGTTTACAACTATAACGAATAGTTACAGTACAAATGTCAAGTCACACAGTCTCATTTACCTCTTGCAGATCACAAATAAGTCATATCCGGACCACGGGTAGTCGACCTCAATGATATACTTAGATGCAAACATCCACACCACGTTCGCATTACCACATCTCTCTCTTCGAAATTAACGTCTGTCCGCTCTGCCGATTCACACAACTTCACTACTAGTAGTCCCGCCCCCATAACAGAGAAGAGTGACATTGATTGGCTCGTCAGCTCAACAACCAATGGCAATACAACATTAAAATAACTGACAACTTGGGTTACACTTAAACATATTGCTTATGCACAGTAAATGAACTCTAAATCATGAAAACCTTTTATTTCTTGGACTCTAACTGTAAATGAAATACATGGGTTCCCAAACATATGATTTTTAAACCTTTTATTACGTATTTATATTTTCACCCATCTTTTTTTATTATTATTTTTACAACTGTAAACTTTTCTTTTTCTTTATACTGCAAACCTGAATAATTGCAGACAGGGCTACACGGTGCCTTGAAACAGAGTTAACACCAAAATGTGCTGGTTACCGGCCCTCCAGGCCAAAAATTAATTGCCCTGCTCTAAACCATTACTGGGCAACTCCTTTCCCTACTTTAGTTGTTTCCCTGCTCCAACACACTTGAATCACCTATTCAGATGCTCACCAAGCGCTGGAGAAACCTGTTAATCACCTGCTGATTAAAATCAGGTGTGTGCAAGCAGGGAATTAAATAAAACATGCCGGATACCGGCCCTCAGGAAAGGGAGCTCAGGTAAAATGTTGGTTCTCTAACATTACTAAACTTCAATTCAGGTACTTATCTTCTTTATTTGTGGTTTAAATCCGTTTTTCATTATGGCAATGTAATTTAAACAAAACATTTAAAATATGTAACCCTTAAAATACTCTCATTTAGGGCTGTACAATATTAGGAAAACCTGCGATATTCGATAACAGTGCTTAATACTGCGATATCGATATTACTCACGATAAATGAACAAATACTAAAGTACGCAGTGTTGATGTCGTCTGGCGTGTGACGTCTGCTCTGGGTTCAAAGCAAACAAAAACTAATGCATGAATTCCATTACAACATAACATTTTTATTGCAAAAACATGCAGCTGCACCTGCTACTGTATTAGCAGCTGCACCTGCTACTGTATTAGCAGCTGCACCTGCTACTGTATTAGCAGCTGCACCCGCTACTGTATTAGCAGCTGCACCCGCTACTGTATTAGCAGCTGCACCCGCTACTGTATTAGCAGCTGCACCCGCTACTGTATTAGCAGCTGCACCCGCTACTGTATTAGCAGCTGCACCCGCTACTGTATTAGCAGCTGCACCCGCTACTGTATTAGCAGCTGCACCCGCTACTGTATTAGCAGCTGTACCCGCTACTGTATTAGCAGCTGCACCCGCTACTGTATTAGCAGCTGCACCTGCTACTGTATTAGCAGCTGCACCCGCTACTGTATTAGCAGCTGCACCCGCTAGCAGCTGCACCTGCTACTGTATTAGCAGCAGCACCTGCTACTGTATTAGCAGCTGCAGCTGCTACTGTATTAGCAGCGGCACCTGCTACTGTATTAGCAGCAAAACAACAAACTGCATGCATGCAGTTTCTCAGTGACTTTGAAACATCACCTCCACCATAAAACTTTTTCTGATGCTCCAAATACAGAAAAACATCCCTTACCAGGGTTTTTAGAATAAATAAATAAATCAGAAAATAAGTTTAAATGTTAAATAATAGTTAACATCACTTAAATGCAACAGCAAATTCTCTCATTGCTACTGAACAATTTCTCCACTTATGTGGTTATGATATGAGGCTGTTGCTGCTATTGGGAAGTGAACTGCGCTGGGCCAAACTAGGAGAATATTAAGATTTTCTGAGGGAAAGAGAAAAACAATTGTCTACCTTTCAGAAGAGGAACTGGCCGTAAATCAAAACATCCAGATGAATAAAACCAGTCCCCACGCCATCTTGGTTCAGTTCACCACATTCTAAGAGAAGTATCGGACCGGCCACCCGGACTTACTTTTTAGGCAAAGAACCAACAAGCTGGATAAAATCTGTTGCACTTTACCAACCAAGCAACGGTTCCTTTCAGAATAAAAGCTGAACTCACTGACCCAAGGGGGGTCCATCTGACGCTGTCAACCAACTGTCGCTTTTTACCTGGAGACAATCCCAAGACTAGTCTGTCGTACTGCTGAGGCAGTTTCATCGGCTCCGGTACCGAAAGGGGGTCCGAGGACCTGGCATTATGGATCTGTAAGGAGGTCTCATACTGAAGGGTATGTGTGGAGCGACAATATGGCGTCTCATGTGTTTATGAAACTCCGATCATAGCTAGGGATGCACCGATCAGGTTTTTTGCTGCCGATCACCGATACCGATCACCGATACCGATCACGTTCATTGGCCAGAAATTTTCTACAACATTATAATGAGTGCTACAAACTACATAATCTGGGAATAAAGGAAATGTAACCTAATCTAAAATGGTCTGTATGACCCCCAAATTCCACTACCTCCGCTCCGCTCCGCTCCGGTCCGCCCCCGCCTTCCGCAGCCACTCGCTTCCGAACTCAATTTTTACTGGTACCCGCTCTACAACGGCTCCGCTCCGGTGCGGAGACCTGAGGGGGGCAAACAAGCATGCGCGGGATTTTCGAGATCTTGCGATACAGTCCGAGCAATAAACGCGGAAGTTAGATCCAAACACCTGTTGTGTGGGAGAAGCATCGGCATGAGCTGTTTAATCTGCCCATCATTTGTGTTGACAGATCAGCAGTGTTTGGATCAACAAAGTGTGACTACTTTGATAGTAGAAACTGTATTTATGGCTTACTTTTGTGCATTTAAACTTCAGCCGCCATTGATAGTTGTTAAAAGTTGTTAAACCTGTGCATATGAAACAAAAAACGCCTTTTGTTTATCGATTTATTGTGAAAAACGGAAATTGTGCTCGCTCCTTTTCCTGTTGGGCCGTTGTGATTTCTGTCTATTTACTGCGGAGGTGCTCCGGCGTCCGGCGAAAATAGGATCGATTCTATTTTTGCCGGACGCCGGAACAGAGGGCGGCGCACGGCGCCGCACTGCCGGAGCACGGCCGCAGTAGTGGAATTGCTCTGATTGACTAGAAAGGGACCGATTTTGCTCCGGCGTTCGTGTCGGAGCGGAGCGCAGCGGAGCGGAGGTAGTGGAATTTGGGGGTTAGGGTTGTCACGGTGTGAAAATTTAACCTCACGGTTATTGTGACCAAAATTACCACGGTTTTCGGTATTATCGCGTTTTTTTTTTTAAACATGCTACATTTTCACACAATTAAATAAACCCTGTATATCAGGAAAATATTGTCCTCAGTTTGTGTCTAAATTTTGCCTAAAATGTGTTATTTTGTAATTAAGTTGTTTATTTGTTTACATTTTCCCCTTCAGTCTTTAAAATACCAATGTTTGCCCATAACTTCTTATTTTATGTCTGTTTGATGTCATCATCTTAAAAATATTAGATCAGATGATACTCAGTACTCAAGTAGCCTTCTAATCAGATACTTTTTTACCCTTACTTGAGTAATAAACCCTATATCAGGAAAATATTGTCCTCGGTTTGTGTCCTTCCAGTGAGCTTTGCAGATGTGGGAAAATGTCATCAGGCAGTAATCATTGTTAAATTCATAATTATTCTCGGAGAGAGACCATCTCTTATCTGCCCCTGGGAGCCCTTTAATGCATAGCGTCATTTCAACATGGCGGTGTCCGTGACACGGTTTATATGCAGGTAGCGGCGCTGCGGCTGCTTTATATAGCGACTCGTTGCATTCTCCCTCAACCCAAATCCTCGGATCACGCATTTTAGCTAAAACGCTAACGTTAGCTTGCCTTGCGTTGACTGTAGAGTTGTGGGTGATGGTCACGCAGATGTGTCATGAGATTTGAAGCGTTGCTGCCTTTCACAGATACTTTTTCTGCTCGTGCTGCAAACAGGATAGCCGTCCGTCTTCCATAAACTCCCTCGGCATTCTTCAAATATCTAAAATATGCCTGTACTTCCGACTTTGTCTTCTTTGAGGGATAATAAATGTCCTCCTGAGCGCTGCCGTCTCCTCCTTTGACCATTATTTCAGCTTTAGCTTCAAGAAAGTTTTGTTGTAAACAAAGAGTGCATGTGCCGCCGGCAACTTCAGCCGATGATACGGTGGCTGGTAAGGGTCACCGCGCCTACACCGCAGCCACGGTAATCCACCGAGATAATATAGTTTTTTTTAAAACAAGACGGTTATTATTGTCAACTTTTTTTCTTTTTTTTTTTTTTTACCGGGGTTTAGCGCTACACTGGTTACCGTGACAACCCTACCTGATCGGTTTGCTCTGATCTATTTTGAAAATTCCGATCAAAACCGATAGGGGCACTATCGGCCGATTACGATCAAATGCCGATCCATCGGTGCATCCCTAATCATAGCTTAAGAGCAAAACATAACTTCCCACTCAGACTTGCTTCTCCGGATACGAGAGTTCTGATGACAACATCACTCACACACACACACCAACCATCTCACGTCTCATTCACACCAAGATCCATTCATCACTTAGAGTTTAGAGTTAGTCTTGTTTAAAATTGTTTAGAAATAAATCTTCTTAAACGTTTTAAAGGTGACTCTCTCTTCCCTTGTCTCTGAGTTAATATGAAGTGTTACATAATCCCTGCAATAAAAAGTTGAGATCTTCTGGTTAAAATTACCCAAAGATCCATACAATTGATTTCATATTTCCTATGGAATCTCACGTCTTATGGTTCATTAAATGGATGTAAATTAAACCCTTACAACTTAAACATGAATTCTAATTCTATGAATAACAACATCACCTTCATTTAGACAAAAACATGTTTTGGAGAAAAAAAGAAAAAAGACTTTCAGCACAACCAGTGTGTTTGTTTCTGACCACAGCCAAAGTCTGGAAGAAGCCTCTGGGATGAGAGGCTAAATGTCTCCAACATGTCCAGAAACGTCCAGCTGTTTTCAGCTGAAACTCTCAGGATGATCACGTCCAGGATGACTGAGAGCTACACCTCCATGCTGCAGCAGCATTCAGTCAGAACAGCTGACTCTAGCATGATGACTTTAATTATTCTACAGGTTATTGTTCAGCCTTCTGACGCTCACACACACACACACACACACACACACACACACACACACACACACACACACACACACACACACACACACACACACACACACACACACACACACGAGTGTTGGTGAGCGGCTGCATCTGACTGCTGACGCACCGTGTGTGTTTTTATTTCTGCAGTGAGACAAACTCACCTCACACCGTCCAGAGTTTGTTCTTTAAAGCTTCCATTAAATCCACCGTGTTGACGTATTTTAACAAGTTTCTTCTACGCTGCGGGAATTAAAGTTTACATTACGGAGTAAAAGTACGTTTGTTTGTATCCGGGTGGGGGGAGGGGGTACTCGGTGCTGCACACAGACAGCTGGTGTGATCAGCTCTGAAAAGCATTGATCACAATTTGCTGATCACGTTTATTTTTCACGGAGATCGTCCGTGGATTCCTCTTCCGTCAGCATTCTAGGAACTGAAACTGGAAATCAAAATAAAAAACGTTGAGCGATTCTGGGAAAAATGAACCGGTTGGAACCGGTTCCAATCGATGCTTGATGCCCAATCCACCCAGGGTCCCGAGGGGCACAGGCAAGCAGGCGGGGTATACCCTGAACAGGCTGCCAGTCCATTGCAGGGCAACACAGAGACACACAGGACTATAGTGATGTGACGTTCATGAACAAATCAAATCTTTTGAACGGGTTTTCAAGGTGAATGATAAGAGCCGAGTCCCTGCAGAGAGCCGTTCATCTTAACAAACCTCTCCGGAAGTCGGTCAAACTCAACCGCTCAAACCCCACCCACAGCTGTGTCGGACGTAGGAGGAACCATAGATATGTATATCAATCAATCAATTGGACTTTACTGTCACTTCAGCCATATACGGTTTGTACACAGTGAGGCGAAACAACGTTCCTCCAGGACCAAGGTGCTACGGTGCTATATAAACATGTGTTTATATACATATCTATGGGAGGAACGCTAACCAACCCCGTGCGCCGTAACGGACACCGCAGGAAGAAGCTTCTCTTGATCCCCCCCACAAGGAGCCAGTCGTTTGAACGGCTCTTTCAGGTAAACGACCAACTAATGAACAGGTTCACTAATGAAAGGTTCTATGGACAAGTGTTGCAAATTAGCATGTGTGCTAACACACTAAACAATACATCTGGTTCGTCCAATGTAATTGCTGTGTCCATGTCAAATAAACATCACTCACGCTCAACGGCTCCCATGAAAGAGCCATAAATCCCATCACTACAGGACTAATAACCATACACGTACACACTCACACCTAAGGACAGTTTAGAAAGACCAATCAATCTGACAGTCATGTTTTTGGACTGTGGGAGGAAGCCGTGCACAGGGAGAGCATGCAAACTCCTTGCAGAAAGACTTCGGGCCAGGATCTAAACCCAGGACTTTCTTGCTGCAAGGCAACGGTGCGAACCCCTGCGCCACTGTGCAGCCCCCTTTGTTAAACATGTCTTGTGAATTTGGGGTTGTTAAAATTTAGACTTTGTCAGCATACATAGGCTGCAAAATGTTCCAAGCAGAAAAATATTAGTTTCGTGACTGGTTAGATTAAAATGTTTTCTTTAAATCAAAACTGATTTAGATTTTGTTTTCTTTTTTTTAACTAAACCTTTGGAATTTGCAACTGGAGCAAAAACGGATCAAAATCAAGGTTTTAAAGGTTGTCTATAAGTACATGTTATTTACCAGTCTGCATTGCTGAAATTCTTCTCTGATGTCCAAAAAGACACCACACGAGGCTTCAGCTGCTGCGATCGCAGCTCTAATACATTCAGAAAGGTATAAAAAAGTCTGATGTGGTTTCCAGGCAACAAAGGTGCCTGATGCTACGTCTAAAAATAGTCACTTGAAAAAAGGCTAAGATAACACAACCTAAAACTGTACATGGATGTTATTTTTAGTTCACGCTGCTGATTGGAGGAGCTAAAAATAGATTTGACATTTTTCCACTCCTTTTGATCCTGTCAGTGTGCTTAGAACACAAGTTGTGTTGGTGAACACACATCCTGTCACTCCACCAGTCATCTGGCAGTGCGATGAGGACATACATTGTGCCATGGCACCGCTCGGTTGTCTTCTCTGTTTTCTCCACCTGCCACTCAATGTAGGCCTCCATCTACGGACCCTCATCAAAATCACAAACCCATTGGAACCAGTTAGATTATTCGGTTTCATGAACAGCAGATTTAAAAAAAACTGCTTCATTTGGTTATCGAGAGGGCTTAGGAGACTCTGGATTAGACAGAACAACTTACTCCTAGTTAACAGTTTTAACTAATGAACAAAGCAAAAGCTGCCCTTTCCTGGTTTGACTTTAGAAAACTGATAAAATAAGGGTGCCGTGGTTCAAGTGCATGGTCTGTTTTCATGTTCACTGCTCTGCACCTCATGACCCAAACATGTTCATCGGGGACTTGGGGAGAGAAGTCATGTTTAGTCTAGTAAAGCCATGTCAAGGCTAGTCAAAGCCATATCTAATCTAGTAAAAGTCATTCTAGTTTAGTAAAGTAATGTATAGTCTACTTAATTCATGTTTAATCTAAAATGGCTTGTATTTGATACAGCGCCTTCCAGAGCCCTGGAACCCCCCAAGGCGCTTTACAACACAATCAGTCATTCACCCATTCACACACACATTCACACACTGGTGGGGATGAGCTATGATGTAGCCACAGCTGCCCTGGGGCGCACTGACAGAGGCGAGGCTGCCGAGCACTGGCGCCGCCGGTCCCTCCGACCACCACCAGCAGGCAAGGTGGGTTAAGTGTCTTGCCCAAGGACACAACGACAGTGACAGACTGAGCGGGGCTCGAACCTGCAACCTTCCGGTTGCAAGGCGAGCACTTAAATCCTGTGCCACCGTCGTGTCGGCCCTAATAAAGTCATGCCTAGTCGAGTATAGTCATGTCAAGTATAATCATGTCCAGTCTAATCAAAGTCATGTCTAGTCTAGTAAATCCATGTTT
Source organism: Nothobranchius furzeri (assembly GCF_043380555.1). NCBI lineage: Eukaryota > Metazoa > Chordata > Actinopteri > Cyprinodontiformes > Nothobranchiidae > Nothobranchius > Nothobranchius furzeri. The sequence continues at coordinate 58,944,235 of NC_091754.1, forward strand.
AGTCTAGTCAAAGTCATATCGGCCCTAATAGAGTCATGCCTAGTCTAATATAGTCATGTCTAGTCAAGTATAATCATGTCTAGTCTAGTCAAGGTCATGTCTAGTCTAGTAAATCCATGTTTAGTCTAGTCAAAGTCATGTCGGCCCTAATAAAGTCATTTCTAGTTTAGTATAGTCATGTCATGTCTAGTCTAGTCTAATAAATCCATGTCTAGTCTAGTCACAGTCATGTCGGCCCTAATAAAGTCATGCCTAGTCTAATATAGTCATGTCTAGTCAAGTATAATCATGTCTAGTCTAGTCAAGGTCATGTCTAGTCTAGTAAATCCATGTTTAGTCTAGTCAAAGTCATGTCGGCCCTAATAAAGTAATTTCTAGTTTAGTATAGTCATGTCTAGTCTAGTAAATCCATGTCTAGTCAAAGTCATGTCGGCCCTAATAAAGTCATGCCTAGTCTAATATAGTCATGTCTAGTCAAGTATAATCATGTCTAGTCTAGTAAATCCATGTTTAGTCTAGTCACAGTCATGTCGGCCCTAATAATGTCATTTCTAGTTTAGTATAGTCATGTCTAGTCTAATCAAAATCATGTCGGCCCTAATAAGAGTCATGTCCAGTTTAGTCAAAGTCATGTCTAGTCTAGTAAATCCACGTTTAGTCTAGTCACAGTCATGTCGGCCCTAATAGAGTCATGCCCAGTTCAGTCAAAGTCATGTCTAGTCTAGTAAATCCATGTTTAGTCTAGTCACAGTCATGTCGGCCCTAATAAAGTCATTTCTAGTTTAGTATAGTCATGTCTAGTCTAATCAAAATCATGTCGGCCCTAATAGAGTCATGTCCAGTTTAGTCGAAGTCATTTCTAGTCTAGTAAATCCACGTTTAGTCTAGTCACAGTCATGTCAGCCCTAATAGAGTCATGCCCAGTTCAGTCAAAGTCATGTCTAGTCTAGTAAATCCATGTTTAGTCTAGTCACAGTCATGTTGGCCCTAATAGAGTTATGTCCAGTTTAGTCAAAGTCATGTCTAGTCTAGTAAATCCACGTTTAGTCTAGTCACAGTCATGTCGGCCCTAATAGAGTCATGCCCAGTTCAGTCAAAGTCATGTCTAGTCTAGTAAATCCACGTTTAGTCTAGTCACAGTCATGTCGGCCCTAATAGAGCCATCTCCAGTTTAGTCAAAGTCATGTCTAGTCTAGTAAATCCACGTTTAGTCTAGTCTCAGTCATGTCGGCCCTAATAGAGTCATGTCCAGTTTAGTCAAAGTCATGTCTAGTCTAGTAAATCCACGTTTAGTCTAGTCACAGTCATGTCGGCCCTAATAGAGCCATGTCCAGTTTAGTCAAAGTCATGTCTAGTCTAGTAAATCCACGTTTAGTCTAGTCACAGTCATGTCGGCCCTAATAGAGTCATGTCCAGTTTAGTCAAAGTCATGTCTAGTCTAGTAAATCCACGTTTAGTCTAGTCACAGTCATGTCGGCCCTAATAGAGTCATGTCCAGTTTAGTCAAAGTCATGTCTAGTCTAGTAAATCCACGTTTAGTCTAGTCACAGTCATGTCGGCCCTAATAGAGTCATGCCCAGTTCAGTCAAAGTCATGTCTAGTCTAGTAAATCCACGTTTAGTCTAGTCACAGTCATGTCTGCCCTAATAGAGTCATGTCCAGTTTAGTCAAAGTCATGTCTAGTCTAGTAAATCCACGTTTAGTCCAGTCACAGTCATGTTGGCCCTAATAGAGTCATGCCCAGTTCAGTCAAAGTCATGTCTAGTCTAGTAAATCCACGTTTAGTCTAGTCACAGTCATGTCGGCCCTAATAGAGTCATGTCCAGTTTAGTCAAAGTCATGTCTAGTCTAGTAAATCCACGTTTAGTCTAGTCACAGTCATGTCGGCCCTAATAGAGTCATGTCCAGTTTAGTCAAAGTCATGTCTAGTCTAGTAATTCCACGTTTAGTCTAGTCACAGTCATGTCGGCCCTAATAGTCATGTCCAGTTTAGTCAAAGTCATGTCTAGTCTAGTAAATCCACGTTTAGTCTAGTCACAGTCATGTCGGCCCTAATAGAGTCATGTCCAGTTTAGTCAAAGTCATGTCTAGTCTAGTAATTCCACGTTTAGTCTAGTCACAGTCATGTCGGCCCTAATAGAGTCATGTCAAGTTTAGTCAAAGTCATGTCTAGTCTAGTAAATCCACGTTTAGTCTAGTCACAGTCATGTCTGCCCTAATAGAGTCATGTCCAGTTTAGTCAAAGTCATGTCTAGTCTAGTAAATCCACGTTTAGTCCAGTCACAGTCATGTTGGCCCTAATAGAGTCATGCCCAGTTCAGTCAAAGTCATGTCTAGTCTAGTAAATCCACGTTTAGTCTAGTCACAGTCATGTCGGCCCTAATAGAGTCATGTCCAGTTTAGTCAAAGTCATGTCTAGTCTAGTAATTCCACGTTTAGTCTAGTCACAGTCATGTCGGCCCTAATAGAGTCATGTCAAGTTTAGTCAAAGTCATGTCTAGTCTAGTAAATCCACGTTTAGTCTAGTCACAGTCATGTCGGCCCTAATAGTCATGTCCAGTTTAGTCAAAGTCATGTCTAGTCTAGTAAATCCACGTTTAGTCTAGTCACAGTCATGTCGGCCCTAATAGAGTCATGTCCAGTTTAGTCAAAGTCATGTCTAGTCTAGTAATTCCACGTTTAGTCTAGTCACAGTCATGTCGGCCCTAATAGAGTCATGTCAAGTTTAGTCAAAGTCATGTCTAGTCTAGTAAATCCATGTTTAGTCTAGTCACAGTCATGTCGGCCCTAATAGTCATGTCCAGATTAGTCAAAGTCATTTCTAGTCTAGTAAATCCACGTTTAGTCTAGTCACAGTCATGTCGGCCCTAATAGAGTCATGTCCAGTTTAGTGAAAGTCATTTCTAGTCTAGTAAATCCACGTTTAGTCTAGTCACAGTCATGTCAGCCCTAATAGAGTCATGTCAAGTTTAATCAAAGTCATGTCTAGTCTAGTAAATCCACGTTTAGTCTAGTCACAGTCATGTCTAGTCTACTAAATTCATGTCCAGTTTAGTCAAAGTCATGTCTAGTCTAGTAAGTTCATGTCAAGTCTAGTCAAAGTCATGTCTACTTTAGTAAAATCGTGTCTAGTCTAGTTAAAGCCATGTTTAATTTAGTAAAGCAATTTCTAGTCTAGTCAAAGTCATGTCTAGTCTACTAAATTCATGCAATCAAACTGTTGAGGGATGGCTGGAGGAATGCCTCAAGGTGGGTGTTTAGGTACTATTCTTTATGCATAGCTCTTCTGTGGCTAAACTTATGGGATTTATCAGGAAAAAAAGACTTTGCTTCGACCACCAGCAGTCCAGTTCCAGGACATTTAGTAGAATATCCATCATTTTCCTGATTATTTTCTTGGCTTCTTTACTGTCATTCTTGACATCATTCCCTGTCCTGGTTTGACTTTACAGAGCTTAAAAGTCATCTCCTCACTGAGCTGCAGATGAACTCCCTTCTTTCTACTGTCTTTCCAGAGAATCTCTGCTCTGGTGGAGCCATGATCCTGCAGTAGGCTCATCTGTAGGAGATGGTTCTGGTGATGCCGACTTCGAGGATTTAGGTTTTTGTTATTTATTCCTATTTTAATGTCAGAGGAGAGCTTAGTAAATAACCCCTTGATTACTTTTCATAGCTAGATGTAAACTGCCATCACAAAACACATGAAGGAAACTTTTTGATAATTATTATTCTGTTCTGACCAAAGCTGTAGCTCATTTTTATAAAACAATTTCTTTCTGTTGAGACTTCAGTTAACAAACACACAAGAAAAGAAGCAAATGTAAATGCCTTGTTAAAAACTATCTAAAACAAAATAGTCAGACAGAATCTATTATCTGAAACACAAAGTTTTTTGGTCCTTTCTCTGCTTGCTCTTTTAGTTTTATCTTTGTTGACCAATCCCCCCAGACCTCCAACAACACTGTGTCTCACCAGCAGAGTTATTGGCAGGGCTGAGACCTTTCTGACTGATTTGGTCCCCTGTGGTCCTGAACTGATGAAAAGATCACCGAGAGAAGCAGATGTGACAGCTCAGAGTCAGATGGGTTCAGGGCTGTAATCATTAAAAACCTGAAACGTCACCGCCGGAGCTCAGTTCATGAGCAATAGCCTTAAAGATGTAGTGAAAAGTTTTGGGCTGCTAAAATAAGTTAGTGAGGTTAATATTGTCAAATCCTAAAAACAGAGAAAACATGTCTAGAGTGAGCCATTTGTTGTTTTTGCTTTCTGACGAGATCCCGGTTCTGCACCTCCAGCAAAATATGGACACATAACATAAATCGTAATTTCTTTCATAATATTCAAGCAGAATTCACTTAAGATGATTGGTGTAAAGTTTTAGGATCTCACGGTGTGTGTGTGTGTGTGTGTGTGTGTGTGTGTGTGTGTGTGTGTGTGTGTGTGTGTGTGAGAGAGAGAGAGAGAGAAAGAGGGACATCTAGTGGTGAATTGCAAGATTGAAAACAACTTGCAATCGTCCAACACTAAATCTAAAGAACCACGTCTCAACACAAACAACTATTCCTCGGTCAAATTCTACTCATGCGACTGGATTAATGAAAAATAAACTTGATTCAACCTCAAACTGTTTTAAAAATCCACAAATGAAAATTCTGGAAATGTTTCTGGTGTCATGCTCTAAAAAATTAAACACAGTCAAACATGATATTGCAGCTTTAGAAGTAAAGTCTTATAATGACTTTTATTTATCACTGAGATTATATTGTGAGTGTCTCGATATGCTGATGATGTGACGCTGTAGGTTTAAAATCAGTTGAAAAAATTTTGTTTTTGCTACAAACACTCTACATTAAAGTACTCGATAAGACATGTTCTAAATAAATGTCAGATTTAAAACTGCGATGCTGATAAAGACATTGTTCATTGATCTGCATGGTCATTTCTATTGTTGAACCTACTTTTATGCTATATTACAACACCAACTCTTTACTAGGTGAGTTAAACCCACCCACCCCCTTAGCCCCACTGCCCCTGCCCCATCCTCACCTCTTCTGATCCTGAGCCAAAGATGAGCAGATCAAATGGGATGGCCGCCACCATGTCTATGAGGAACCAGCCTTTAAAGTAGTGGATGGCAATCTTGGCCGGATGGCTGACTACTTCCTCGTTGGAGTTGACGTAAGTGGTCCTGAAGTTTATTAGGATGTCCACAATAAACATAATGTCTACTATCAGGTCCACTACATTAAGTGGAGAGCAGGAGTATCCGCACTCCCGCCTGTGTCGCTCCTCAATGTCGTTGAGGAGGAAGGCAGCAGAGTAGGGTGTGAAGATGGCTGTGTAGATGACCAGCAGCAGGATGAGCCAGTCCCACACCGCTTTAAAGGGGCTGTAATGGAGGATGGTCCATTTGTCCATACGTGGCGTCTGCAGTTTATACTCAGGCAGCACGTCTGCACCCAGAGAGAGGACCTGAAGAAGAGCCAAGAAGATTTATCAACCTATAGTTACAGAGTACAGAGTTGCTGTACATTCTCAATGAGCCTCACCTAAAACTGCTAAAACTAAAGAAAAATAAGTATATACATATGTATATATACTTAGGTGATATCAGTGGGGTAATATTTATACAGCATTTATAACATACAAAATACAAAAATAAGTTGACCAATATTATACGTGTATGTAGAAAGGAGTATTAGAGTAAAACTTTGAACAACAATAAATATAATATGAAGGGTATATGGGATGTTTTAAACGGTATCATTAAAAATAATTCTGGGCAACGTAGTTATCCTCAACATTTTATTGACAATGGCAATATTATGGAAAACACTGCTGATATGGTCAACAGCTTTAATCATTATTTTGTCAATATTGGACCAAAACTAGCAGAGCAAATTCCTGAGTCACTGCCAGCAGTAGACTGTAGGAATGCCTGATTGACAGGAACCCAAACTCAATGTTCCTCATAGCAGTGGAGGAAAAAGAAATAATTGACACTGTACACATGTGTAAATATAAAACATCTACTGATTGTTATGATATTGACATGGTAATTATTAAGAAGGTCATTGAAGGAATAGTTGGACCTCTAACTGTCATGTTCTGCGGGTGGAGATGGCAGACCATGTGTGGTGGTGGGTTCCAGGAGGCAGAAGATCAGGCAGACGGATGAAAAAATAAAAATATGTTTAATTGTAGACTGGGAGCAACAGGACGAACGAACATGCACAAACGACAATGAACCGACAAAGACAGCAACAAGGAGGGAGGTATAAATACACAAGGGGATCAGGAACACATGGACAGGTGAGAACAATAAGGCTAATCAGGGCAGGAGAGACACAGTCAGGGAGGCCGGGGCGGATCATGACACTAACATATATTTGCAGTTTATCATTTCAGACTGGAAAAGTTCCAAACAAAATGAAAATAGCTAAAGTTGTGCCGCTGTATAAAACTGGGCATAGACACCATTTCACAAATTACAGACCGATTTCTTTACTACCACAATTCTCCAAAATCCTAGAAAAACTTTTTAATAAATGATTAGACAAATTCCTAGATAAATATAAATTACTCTCTGATAGTCAATATGGATTTAGATCGAAAAGTTCAACATCTCTGGCATTAATCGAATCAATTGAGGAGATTACAAATGCCATAGATCAGGAAAAAGTATGCAGCTGGACTATTCCTGGATCTCAAGAAAGCATTCAACACAATTAATCATGACATATTAATTAATAAACTTGGATGGTACGGGATAAGGGGGGTTGTACTGCGATGGATGAAAAATTATTTAAGTGACAGGAAACAATTTGTGAAGCTGGGTGTCCATTCCTCATCATGTTTGGACATTGCTCGTGGTGTTCCACAAGGCTCTGTACTGGGTCCAAAATTATTTATTCTTTATATAAATGATATTTGTAGGGTATCTGATATATTAAAACTAATATTATTTGCAGATGATACAAATATTTTTTGTTCTGGGGGGAATCTAAAGGAACTGCTGGATACAGTTACTACAGAGATGTGCAAAATTAAAAGATGGTTAATAAACTATCTCTGAATCTAAGTAAAACTAAAATAATCTTATTTGGGAATTCCCTTAGAAATGCACAAGCACAGATCCATATAGATGGTGTGGAAATTGAAAGAGTACTTGAACATAAGTTTCTTGGTGTGATTTTAGATGATAAACTAAACTGGAAATCTCATATAAATCATATACGTAACAAAATTATAAGAAGTGTTTCAATCTTAAGTAAAGTAAAAAACATTCTGGACCACAAAGCACTCCACATTCTCTATTGTTGCCTGATTGCACCGTATTTGCATTACTGTGCAGAGGTTTGGGGCAATACCTACAAATGTTCGCTATCATCAATCTTTATATAACAAAAAAGGGCAATACGGATAATCCATAAAACTGGTTATAGAGATCATACGAATCCTCTATTCTTAAAAGCTAAAATTCTAAAATTCACAGACCTAGTTCATTTTCTCACTGCTCAAATTATGTATAAAGCAATAAATAAATTGCTTCCTGACAATATTCTAAAGCTGTTTACTATAAGGGAGCGTGGATATAATTTGAGAGGGGAGTTAATTTTACAACATCCTTGTATCCGAACAGCATTAAAAAGTTTTTGCATCTCTGTATGTGGAGTGAAGCTGTGGAACAGACTAGGTAAAGATATGAAGCAATGTCCGAGCATGGTGCAGTTTAAAAAGCGGTTTAAGGATATGGTTTTTGCAGCCGCAAACGAAAACGTAGCGGGAAAACAGGTAACAAAACTGTTCTGTGGTTTAAAAAAGAACTACAGCATGGAATTAGAAACACGACACAGCAAGAACACGCCTAAGATGATCAACATTATCTGCCAACTAAACAGATACCTTGAGGTACTTTAGAGATTAGCATCAATTTAGAGGATAAAGGGGCCTTTAACAAGAGCAGGACGTTTCAATGCCAGAATCAGAACTGAGTCATAAAATGTAAAACTTTTATTATGATATTACTGTGAGACAAGACGCTCCAGAAAGAAGTCCACCGCTTATAGTAACAACAGGAAATAAAAGAAAGGAGACAAAAGGAATAACTGAACAGAGAAAAAGTGGCTGTTTTGTCCCAGAAATGACTCCAGAAGCATCAACGTTTTGCTGCCAATTATGAAAACCCCACACGGGAATACAGGGAAGTAAAGGCTGGTGCTGTGTGTTAACCAGAAGGGCAAAGAGACAGCTACTACTATGTGTGACAGAGCTAGAAAATGAAAGTGACTTTATTTGGCATTCATCATCTTTGGATGTTCCCTTATCTCAACGCCGGTCACCTTAATAATCTGTGTGATTATAGAGGAAGAGAGAACTCCGGAGTGGAGTGATGACGTACGGCACAAAGAAAACTGCCGTGTTAATAACTGAGGTGGTCATTAGGCCCTCCTTCCTCTTCAGCGCCGGCCTGGGTCGGGTGCTATTACTCTGTGATATGGAATAACCTTTGAAATCAGTCAGAAGGCAAAAGGACAGACAAATTGAATATCTTCTATTATTCATCAAACTCCAACTTCATTAAATGTGGGAGTTTTAAACGCTTGTTTCAATTACAGCCGAGGCTCCGTGTTTGCTCCCAAAAATAATTTCTGAAACGGCTTCCTGTGTGAAACGGCCCCAGCTATCAGGACGAGCGTAAACAAACCTGAGATGGACGGCTCTGCAGGAGTACCCTGCAGTATAATAGTGGTGACAGAAATAACTCTCTTACCACTTATGGATACATAGTCCCTCGCCCTGCTAGGAAGCCTGGGAGGAGTCTGACGGTTGGCAGAATGACAGTTCTGGATTAGTACGTTGTAGCCAATCTGTTTCTAAATAAAAGATCCCATCTTACTTATTCATTGTACCTACTTTAGCTATGTGCAAATGAACTCTCTGGTGGTGCGACTGAAAGCTTGTTCTGTATTTCTATTGGCTTCAAACAATATGCCAATCACTGAAAGCTTTCCTCCCTTCTTTGGTTCGTCTTGGCCTCCTCTGACAAGACTAAGACAAAATTCATAGCGTGAGGATGTTGTTCCATGTTTATGTGCTTCGTAAATGATTCACACAACTCCAAATCCAGTTTCAGATCAACCCAAGAAAGCTATAATTAGAGATGAATGGAGACCGATGGGCTCATGCAGGGTGCGAGGCACGTGCTCTGAGACTTTCAGAATGTAAGAAGCAGCATGTGAGTTAGACGCCGCGGCTTCCTTTCGTTGCCGACCAGCTTCCTGGGTGAGCCCTCCATCTGCCTGTAATAAGCTGCGAGGCAGCCAAGGCCAGCAGAGAGCGTGTCTGTTCCAGACCTTGATCTGCCGAGCCCGGGAGTCCAGAGCTGGTTTCAAGACATCTGCCGTCACTTTGTGTTCTTCACAGTCAGGCGTCCAGAGAACTGTTTACAGCCTTAAACTGTAGACAATGGCGAGAAATTGAAATCCTCCTAAGGGTTGTGAATTTTATTTATTTTTTTTGCGTCTGGGATTTATTTTAATGTTCATCAGCAAGTGGTGAGTAAAACATTTAAATTAGAGTCTGATAGACCCCATATGTTGAGTCACTGGATTAGGGTACCATACTGGTCACAGGTCTGCATAAGGAAGAGTAATTGATTCCTGTGTCTCATACTTTTATTTCTGTCATCTTCATGCTCTCGGTGTCTCAGCCATGATCCTTGAATGCTGTTTGTTTATGGCAGTCCTTTCCAGTGCTGATGTGGCATCAATATCGTGATAACGATACATTTTCACTACGGCTGTGTATTGGTGAAATTCTGGCGATACAATACGTATTACGAAAAAGGGGAGACGATACAATATATCACGATATATTGCGATACATTCAGTCAGACGATATTGGCGATTTTTTAGACTAAATTTACTATAGGGAAATTCAATAAACAGTCCAAACTGATACTTAACATGTTTAACCATAACAGAGGGATTTACATTTCAATGGTGGAAAAAAAAACATTACACACTGCTGCCAACTAGTGGTCGGCGTTTGAATTGCACCACAAGAAAAGAAAATAAACAAATGTTTCCATGTAAATTCTTCCAAAAATAAGATACGCGACTTTTGAATATTGATACATTTTTGCAAGAAAAAAATCACGATATATTGCGATATCGATATTTTCAATACCAGCTTTTGTATATCGGTATAATATCGCTGGGGAAAAATCACGACATTTTGCCATAATCGACATTTTCTTACATCCCTAATTTTCACTTTTATAGTGTCCATGCTTGACAAAGGACATCACAGAGAGGAGGTTAACATATGAACAGAGGATGTACGTATTGGTGCCAGAATCAACCAGAAACCACAAGGTCTTCTTTACCACTGGAACACCAGTGCTAAAAATGTGCCAACAGGCTTTTTTCCCCTTAGATAAATGAGGATTCACACAGCAGCAGTGTTTCTGGGCCACTAGTTAATCACAGCCCTTTGCTCATAAGTAACTTTGACTTTAATACTGTACAGAGAGGTCAGCGTGATGCACTGTAGTGCCTCTAGCTTCTTTCCACGGCCTTGAGCAGAAACTGCATCTGGATGCAGATGGGGTCAATTTCTCTGTCCTCTATCTGTTACACTGTTAATGGGCAAAATGCAAAACTGAGACCTATTCTGTGGTTTGGAGGAAGCTGAGACCTACCCCTGGGAATATTTTCCTTCATACACTCGTGTCTCTTCAGTGTTTGATCTTAGATCCAAGGAAGGATGAAACAAAAGGACCTCTGTACCTGACAGTAACTCTAGAAATCCGGTTTGAATTCTGGACGCTGGAGGAGAATCCGTCCTTATTCGCAGCAGCTGTAAGACTGTACTCTACTGTAATTAACAATTTAGAGCCTTCAGATTTCACTCTATCACCTTCAGTGAGAGTCAGTGTCTAAAATATTAGGAACAGCATTCCTATAATAAATGTTAACATACTCCAGTCTACAAATTTTATCTTCTTTTAAATTTCGCTGTTTATCGCTTTTAGTTTTTCTGGCTTTTCTCTTCAAAAGACACTGAAATTACTTTCAAAGTAAAATTAACAGTAGTAGGTCAGGAGGTAGAGCGGGTTGTAGACGACAGGTAGTAGGATCGCCCCGGCTCCTGGAAGAGAAGTCTGCTGTTGTGTCCTTGGGCAAGACACTTTACCCTCCCTGCCTTCTGGTGGTGGTCTGAGCTAAACTAAAGCAAGATGAAAATTTGTGTATGTTGAGACTTGGATAGGATCAGTGGAGTGGTTAGTGATTTAATCCCAACTACAAAATATTGAATGCCTCTAAGTCCCTTGATCTGTGACTCGGGAATGCTTGTGCAACTAGTAATGAAAGGTCTTTTGAGTGGTAACTGATATTAGAAGAAATAGAATGACCAGGGGAGAACGGTGAGACCAACAAGATCATGTATTGAGAGAACAAAGGAACCACAGGTAACTCTGATACAGGACCTTAATCTGGCCGATATTCTTTAGAATAAAACCCAGAGATTGAACAGCAAACTTGCCATACCTGTGTAACCTTGTCTGTGACGTTGTGTGTTCGGTCTTTGACTTTGGGAGCAATGATGGTCTTCTCTGACGACGGAGGGGAGGGGCACTTCTTTTCATTGTTGCTTTCAGAGAAATTGAGGGTAATAAGGGGGATCTTGTTGATGGTGCTATACTTGTTGAGGTTGGAGTCGGAAGTGGAGCCCAGCAGGCTGGATTTGATGTGGCTGAGAGGCCCTGGAAGGAAAATGTGAAAGAGCAAGGTATAATCAGTAAAGGGTAACACGGTTTGTTGAAGGGTTGTGAACTATGGACACTGGAGAACAGTCAGGTGTTACTTTGTGATTCTTGTGACATGGATGGTGAAACATGAAGTGAGCCCTTTATTCTGGAAGTGAGTTCAACCACAACAACACAACACTGATAATACAACAGACACTGAAATACTATACAAACATCAAAGAATCCAACCTACTCTGTTAAAGACCTATTCACACTGGATCTTGACCCAGCTACGCCCTCAACAACCTTTTAGAATACCTTATTAATTTCCTCTAATGATTATCTGAATCAGTCTATGACTTGTGGAGTCCCGCTGGGGTTTGTGTTGGGTCCCACTTTATTTCCCCCTGAATTTATACCATTGGGGCAAGTTATTCACCAGTTTAGTGGTGTTTCTTACCACCTTTCTGTCGACGATATTCAGTCGTATTGCTCTAGCTTGGAGAAGGAGCCACATGGGCTATCAATTTTGTTCTATTGCCTGGATGCAGTTGAACATTGGCTCAACGCTTATCATTTAAACATGGCCAAAACTGAGACATTAATTATGGCTCTAAAACATAAGACCTATGCAATCAGAGATGACTTGAATTATCTTGCCTTGCCTCATTAGTAAAATCAAGGCTGCACGACATGACATTCAGTTCTGAGATGTTCCTATCTGGTCATGTCTGCCTGATGTTTAGGAAACCAAGAAATATTGCAAATTTGCACCTCTTGCTCTCCACATATGACCTTGAAATGTTGATCCATGCATCATTTCCCACTTCGATGCTTGGACTATTATAATAATCTTTGTATGTGTGTTAGAAATAGAAAAATGGTCTTGATGGTGCTAAATGCTGCTGCTCGGCTGATTTCCTAGGCTAATAGGAGATCCCACATAACTCCGATGCTTGCGGCTATGAGTTTGTTACCAGCATGGTTCAAAGTACAATTTACGATTCTGGCCAGACTTGCAAGAATTACATTTAAACTATATTGCAGACCTTTTCATTCCATATAAAGTCTCCCACTCTCTTAGATCTGCAGATCTTCACCAACTGGTCATTCCTCACAATAGATTTAGGAATAAAGGGGGTCGCACTTTCCAAGTCGTAGCTCTGGAATGCACTTCCTTTGTCGCCAAGTTCCTTTCCCCTGGTAAAGGACGTTATTAAGGGACTGAAAACTCGCCTGGCTTTAAGCTAGCCTTTTATCATACTTTTACGGAGGTTGAGTTGTTTAAAAAATGTCTTCTTTGAGGTTTTATTGCCCTTCATTTGATAGTTGTATGTATACTGTTATTCTACCTTGTTTTTCTTTAACTTCTTTGTGTTTTGTGAATTTTATTTCTGTGAGGCGCGCTAGATAAAAAAAATTGAGTTGAGTTGAGTTTGAGGCTAATTTTTTTTTCATAGCAAGGTAAAGAACCAGTGTAAATGGGGTCATAGGCTGTGTCCAAATTCAGGGTCTCCTCCAAATGCGGCAAACAAATGATTCCCTGGTTTGGAAGGACAGATCAGGTGTTTCCTTCCTGACCAAACCTATTGTAAGATTCATTGCAAGCCAAATGAGAGATTTTTCTTCATGTAAAGGCCCATTTTCATATAATGGCTGATGAAGTGGGACAGCATTACTGTTTCAAATGAGAGTAATTAAAATCGTGCCTTACAAAAAGTAAAAGTTTAAATAGTTAATAGACTTTTGCTGTTGGCGTAGTTTTTGACAAATATTAAAAAAAAAAAAATCATAAGAAAAATGACCATGAATGAGCTTGTACGGTGGGTGGGTCCTGTAATTTTTCATGCATAGCCACTAAGTTTAGCTTTAATGTCCATTAGGCACCGCCTTAATGCTAAGCGGCAGGTTATTCCCTGAGGTAAGGGCAGGAATAAATCTGACCCATGGGCAGCACCTGTTTTTCCCTGCATTTGCTGTATAGTAGCCCGTGAGGTAGTTGGGGTTGCTGCTCTATTTTTGCACGGACTGCAGAGCGTGTTTGTGTGCTTTTGGGGGGGGGGGGGGGGGGTTTCAAGAGTTGGGGTTGCCCAGCCGTTGCTTTGCCTAATCTTGCTGTTCCTTTAGCAACCACTAGCTTACGCTTGGTGCCGCCCGTGGCTAGACCATCCAGTTTCACAGCCGCTCACCTCTGTGTCGACCAGGTCCTGAGAAGGATACAGCCCCTGAATTTGGACACAGCCACAATTAAACCATCTCACTCTCTGATGAGGCTCAGACAAAACAAATGTTCTCTCATTTTACTTCCCAACTCTGTCCGTCATTTACCAAACTGACATGGCTCATAATAGCCCTTTGGTTCCATATGAATGCATTCAACTGTGCAACGACATGACATCTCCACACACACACACACACACACACACACACACACACACACACACACACACACACACACACACACACACACACACACACACACACACACACACACACACCCGCGCACACACCCGCGCACACACACACTGACATGTGGCCGAAATGAGCATGATAACAAGTGAAAAAAAGACTTGCTGATTCGGTGGTGTGAGCCAGCAAAGTTGGGTTGCACAGTTTTTATTTCCCCCTCCCTTTTGACCAAGAACATTCCGGTGATTGAGAGTCAAGGACAAAGAAACAGACAGCTGAGGATGAGGGATTGCATGCGCAGCTTCAATACATGCCACAGTCAGGATACATCACAGCAAAGTCGGAAGGAATAACTTAAAGTAAAAATAACGCCGAAGCCATACCCCCAGCCATCCAGGAGCGCGATACTAGCAAACCAGGGGGTGAGAAGAAATAGGAGGTAAAGAGGAAAAGTGGGATTATGGAGGGCTGGATGGATTGTAGGGTCATGGGTATAAACAACATCAGCATAGTGGTTTTATCAGAGAATCTCTGTGGCAGCTCAGGGAATAAATCCTTGGAGAATTGGAGAGGATATGTAGAGATGGAGAGATTACAACAAACACTCTAGTCTGGACAATAAAGCAGAATTTACAGTGCTGACAAAAAGTATTTTTCCCTTTACAAATTTACTCTGTTTCTGCCTTTTGACCAATCATAAAACAAATTTCAATTTCAAAGATGAAAGAAGCAAAAACAGGAGAAATCTGCGAGGCGGTGACTACTTTTCACATCACTGTTGTAGCAGTACATTTAATAACATAGAAATACGGGGGTGCGCATAAAGGCTTTGAATGGAAACACAGTCGAGTTTCTATTCATTTGGTGGATCCGGAGGTTAGAGACAGTAGGAGGCATCAGCATTGATTTTCTCCAACAGAAAACAAGCAGGACAGAAGTCTAAAGTGTGTCTTCATGCAGGCGCGTGCACAGGTCAGTGTGTGCTTCAAACTGAGTCGTCCTGTGGGCAACTGGCCTGGGGGGGTCATCAGCATGGCCGTGCACACTCAGACTGGGTTAATTAGCGGTACGGGGTTTGGCCGGAGAGCTTTCAAACACACCGTCAGTCATCCAACTGGGGAGCGTCTGCATTCAACATACATCTGTGGGAAACTCATGCAAAAAGCAGGCCTTGTGCGTTTCTCCCGCCGGCGTGCGAAAAAACAACAAGGAGAAAAAAAATGCATAAGCTGACAACGCTGCAGGCTGTTGTTGGTTACCTTTAATATTGCGACCATTGTCTGTGGTGGCAGGTGGAGAAAGACAAGGAGGGGGTGGAGGTGAGAAGAAATCTGGTTTTGTATGATAATAAATGAGCACTGGCATTAAGCCCCAGCTACAGCCTCGTGAACAATTCATTACTGCAAAGCAGACTTATTATACTGTCAGCCACCCTGAGTGGTTTGAACGAGGACTGTAGTTAGAGGCAGAAGAAGACAGATTACCCTGGGAGGAACTGAATGAGAGAAAAACACTAATGACAGATTTAACTTCCAGGAGAGATCAATACCACACTGTACAGATAATGAAGTTATTGATTAGAAGATGTAATCCCTAACTATCGGAGCATTGGGATTAAATCATACTTCCACATTGAGCACGAATCTGTGATATTCTGTTTAACTCCTAACATTTAGTCACTATGGTGTCAACATCCACCACTGAAGGGTAAAAGGCTGATTACAATGTTTAGGTCTAACTCTTAGGTAAATACTGCTCAACCTCTGGTGGATTTTAAAGAAGCTATTGAAGTCTGCAGTGGATGCACGCTCACAGAATGATAGCTGTTGGACTTAAGCCAATTTAAAGTAGGGATGCACCGATCAGGTTTTTTGCTGCCGATCACCGATACCGATATCAAAGAATGCTGATCACCGATACCGATCAAGTGGATTGGCCAGAAATTTTCTACATTATAATGAGTGCTACAAACTACATAATCTGGGAATAAAGGAAATGTAACCTAATCTAAAATGGTCTGTATTAGGGTTGTCACGGTGTGAAAATTTAACCTCACGGTTATTGTGACCAAAATTACCACGGTTTTCGGTATTATCGCGGTACATTTTCTTTAAACGTGCTACATTTTCACACGATTAAATAAACCCTGTATGTCAGGAAATATTGTCCTCAGTTTGTGTCTAAATTTTGCCTAAAATGTGTTATTTTGTAATTATGTTGTTTATTTGTTTACATTTTTTCCCTTCAATCTTTAAAACACCTATATTTGCCCATAACTTCTTATTTTATGTCTGTTTGATGTCATCATTTTAAAAATATTAGTTCAGATGATACTCAGTACTCAAGTAGCCTTCTAATCAGATACTTTTTTACCCTTACTTGAGTAATAAACCCTACATCAGGAAAATATCGTCCTCGGTTTGTGTCCTTCCAGTGAGCTTTGCAGATGTGGGAAAATGTCATCAGGCAGTAATCGTTGTTAAATTCATAATTATTCTCGGAGAGAGACCAACTCTTATCTGCCCCTGGGAGCCCCGTAATGCATAGCGCCATTTCAACATGGGGGTGTCCGCAACACGGTTTATATGCAGGTAGCGGCGCTGCGGCTGCTTTATATAGCGACTCGTTGCGTTCTCCCTCAACCCAAATCCTCGGATCACGCATTTTAGCTAAAACGCTAACGTTAGCTTGCCTTGCGTTGATTGTAGAGTTGTGGGTGATGGTCACGCAGATGTGTCATGAGATTTGAAGCATTGCTGCCTTTCACAGACACTTGTTCTGCACGTGCTGCAAACAGGATAGCCGTCTTCTATAAACTGTCCCTCGGCATTCTTCAAATATCTAAAAGATTCCCGTACTTCCGACTTTGTCTTCTTTGAGGGATAAAAAATGTCCCCCTGAGTGCTGTCGTCTCCTCCTTTGTTCATTATTTCAGCTTTAGCTTCAAGAAAGTTTTGGTTGTAAACAACAAAGTGCGCATGTGCCGCCGGCAACTTCAGCAGATGATACGGTGGCTGGTAAGGGTCACCGCACCTACACCGCAGCCACGGTAAACCCACCAAGATAATATAGTTTTTTTTTTAAAACAAGACGGTTATTATTATTGTCAACTTTTTTTTACCGGGGTTTAGCGCTACACTGGTTACCGTGACAACCCTACCTGATCGGTCTGCTTTGATCTATTTTGAAAACTCCGATCAAAACCGATAGGGGCGCTATCGGCCGATTACGATCAAATGCCGATCCATCGGTGCATCCCTAATTTAAAGTGGTTGGTATAGTCTGGTAACAAAAGAAAGCTTAAAAAATGGATACGACTCTCAAAGTGAAAGTTGTTGTAGAGTCGGTTAATCGGCTATTAACTGTTACAGAGCATCAATGCACCCCTATCGTCTGTCAATAGGTAAAGTTAAATATATATATATATCGACTTGAATTAAATTATCAAACAAATCTTCATTGGGAATTTGTCCATAAATGATTAACTTTGGCATTATCCTGATTTAAAATGGCAGCCAGTGAAATTGACACATTTTAAGCAACATTTAGATGTGTTTATAGCTGTGGGTCATCCTCAACACAGCGATCTTATGATTCAACCCCAAATAACCGAACACAATTCAATGATTTCTCAACTTTGCTTTAGCCCAAGTTAAAGGGGCCATTTCATGGGAAAATCCATGGAAAATCCTCTGTTTTGGAGCTTTTTAACATGTAATATTGCTTTTCTAATGAAAAATACCCCAAATCCATTTTGCCTGCACTCATGCATTTTCTTGTTTCAGCTGCAAATTTAGTATTTTATTTTGAAACGGCCAAGTTGTACGTCACTTCACTTTCCTGCTCTCAACATCAGGCCCTGCTCCTCCCCTGGAAGCTAGTCTCTGGTCTGAAATCTGGCAACAAGTTTCTTGTAGCAGACTTGGTAGTCTACTGATAAGTGTGCTGGTCTTGTGCAGGTTCACATCCTGGTCTCAGCAGTAACTTTTTATTTTTTTTTTAGCTGCACTTGCAAGTAGCGATGCACCGATGTGAAATCTTTGGGCCAATATCCGATATTAAGATCGGTGTTATGGCCGATAACCGATATTTGCCAATGCCAATACACTGACATTAATGCTTCTAAAATCCACAGATTTTGTATAGACAGAAATTTATTAAAGCTGAATTTACGCATCTGAGATGATTACAATCCCTGTCACATGACTAAACAAATACACATCAGCCCCCCGCCCTCTGAAACAGATAAACAAATGGAGACAAGATGTAAAAAAACATTAGTTGTTAATATTGGTCCAGTTTTATTTATTGGACCGATACCGATATGTTAAAAAATGACTAACAGAGGCCGATACTGATATTGAAATATTGTTCACCCCTTCTTGCAAGTATGTTTTCAAAACTTTGTTGGTAAACTATTTAAAATATAAGAAGTAATATGTATTTAAATTTTTTTGCTTTTTTTGGTTATTTAGCCAGTGTGTGTCCATGTGAGTTGGGGGGAGACGCAGACTGAATCCCCTTCACTCGTTGCCCGTGAGAGCGGGTGGATGAGGGAGTCTTCAGTGTAAGATATTGGGAGGTGTGTGGCGTGAGAGTATCTGAAGAGGATCAGATGCGTGTGTCTTAAGCTCAGTGCGTGAGTTTAGGCAGCCCTGTTAAATGACATTACAGCACAAGTAAGCCTATGTACATTTCTGTGTAGTCATTAAATAATTTTCATGGTTTTCTATGGTACTTTACCCTTTTGACTTCTCCTGATCAGGTCAGTTCAGAGACCACTAGGTTAAATCTTTGTTTACATCATCCTGGAAAAAGCTCAGTCCGTGATAATGTATATGTAGGCAGGTTTAGTTAAATAAAACTGGTCCAATGAACAGTAGAGAAAAATATGCCTACCTTCACTGGCATGTCTGTCCCTAAAGGCCATCTTGGACTTGGACCCAAAGCCTTCCATGTCATGTACGGAGGAGGCTCTGCGAATACTGCACATACTCTCTCTGGAGGGAGTTGGAGTGAGGCCTGGGATTGATGGAGCTGCAGTGAGTGTGTCCTCTTGGCTCTGGTGTTGGGACTCCTCAGGGTATGTCCGATCCCAGGGGCCTTTGGGCGATGAGTGGTCCAAAGGGCCAGAAATGGGGGTCGAGCAGTGGCTGGGGCCAATAAGAGCACGGGTGTCGTTAGCATAGGTGGGACTACAGCTCTCGCGAGTAGTGGGAAGTTGGTAGTCGTGCGTTGCCACTGAGCCATCGCTGTGGTGAGGAGAGTCCACCAAAACGGCGTCAGGGTCCTCTTGGGGAAGGGACTGCTTGTTGATGCCCAGGAGTGGTAAGGCTGGCAAACGGAAACGAAAGAATCGTCCTTTTCCTGGTGTAGAAGGGAAAAAAAGTACAAATAAGAGATCTAAAATTAATGAAGTACCCCCTAATCCTTCATGTAATGTCAAGAGTTTCAATAAACACCATATTCAATAAGAGAAGACGGGACTACGATTAAAATGCTTTAAAGCAGTGGTGTCCAATCTTGATCCTTGACCTTACGTTTTAAGCTTCAGGAGACTTGATGCAATCGTTCCTTCAGCAAGTGCTCAAGCTCTACAGAAACATGGTAATCACCCACCAATTCAAATCAACTGTGTTGACATAGAAACACCTAAAACATGTAGGACGGTTGTCTCAGAGAGTCTGGAAAGCACACCACCGCCCTCAAGTTATCTAAAGCCTCTGCCTCACTGAGCTGAAACATGTGATCACTAATTAGGAAAGGCATTCCTCAGGGAGTTTCTAAAACATTCCCAAACATTCCCAGTAGTTCTCAATTTTTTCAAGAGTCATAGGGCCTTGTTGTCATGCCCTCAAATGTGATCCCACCTGTCTCCAATAATTCTCAGTTGTTTCTCGTTTTAGTTTCTGTAAGTAAGAAAGTAGAAGAAATGTAAGGAAACTTCAGGAAATGCTCACTTAGAAAAAGAATGCTCACTTAAAACTGGACAACAACCCCACAATACTCACCATGACCTAATAGAACATGGTTCGATCACCACAAATTGGAAAACTTTCAGTCACATCAATTTTAAGGCCCTGGTATTCACCAGGTCTTCCCTTCAAGATTCCCTTTGCTTCCTTCTGTGGTAGGATGAACAAATTGGTTCATGGAGATTTGTCCAGGTGGATGACATCCTGCGGGGCGGGGCACGCTGCCTTCATAAGAGGCAGATACCTGCTGCTCACACACAGCTCTTCGATTCCAATCCCCAGCACCAAGCGTGTTTGAGGTGGCGATATGCCGGGTGCGACCGTAAGTAAAACCCAGTTTACCGTCTCATTAGTATTTCCTCTCTGTGACAGCCTATATGGTTTATCTGTAGTGAGTGCTGGTTGGAAGCTGACACTTATACAGCTCCAAGCTTACCAGCCAGAGCAGGTGCGTAACCAGCGTGGCCTCTTCCTGTTTGGACGTTGTTCTCCTCCCCAGCTCTGCAGAGGTAAGCCAGTAGTTTTGGGTAATGGGGTGAGCCAATCCGGGGGCTTTTTACCATCTGTCTGTCTTGCAGCGCGGTCAACCTGCAGTGCCGGCTGGGGGTTGTCAGCGTTGGTGGTATGTAGGGCTTCTCAATTAATCGAATTTTAATCACGATAACGATCTGAGTTATGAACGATTATAAAAACAAAACAAGCCGATTATTTGTTCCTCCCACTTGCGCTGCCCTGAGTTGCAAATGAAGCGCTCCTCCCACAGTGTTGCCAACTTTGTGACTTTGACGCTATTTCTAGCAGCTTTTCAGACCCCCTTCTTGACTTTTTAAATCTTAAAAGTACCTAGCGAACATCTCAGAAACATCTCTGGTAACCCTTAGCTACTTTCTGGATAACTGTCGTCGACATTTCCTGCAGGTTAGCTAAACACTCCGCCTGTGCTCCGGACCGTTCTTCAGGACATTAGGAAAGGGAATGATGTAGTGATGTGTCAGTCGCTAAAGAAACGGCTCCCAGAGTCGCCTCTGTTGGATTAACCAGAGTGAGTGACACACACACCGCACCTGCGGACTCCTGAGCCACTAAAAACGGCTAAATGTGCGCGTGCGGCGCGCTAAACACACGTGCAGCTTGCCCGATTGCTGTGAGACCGGGGTGGGGGGTGGGGGGTGCAGCTGTGGTTGGGACAATTATTACATTAACTGATGGACTTGTAAATAAATAGTTTATAAATAAGGTAGAAATAAGTTCCTCACGCTGATAACTAATAACTAATCTCTCTGAGGACACGGTGCTAGTGCACTCTCCTACAGCACCTTGACACAACTCAGTAAATATTATGCAACATTTTGTGAACATCAATTTATTTGCATGTATTTGTTATAAATGCCACTGTATAATTCTTGCTGTCAGTATTTGCAAGATATTGGTATTTGGGTCTGTACTGGTTAGACTTAAATGAGTTAAACCAAGGTCTATAGTCCTTGGGTCATAGACTATGATCTGTAAGTATATTGGTCTTTTTATACTGGGAATCAGGAGTTATTTTAGAGATCATCTTGTTTCTTGTTTATTTTTGTCCTGATTGTGCCCTGAGCAATTTTATCACTGAATAAAAACAAATAAAATCAACATAAATTGAAAAATCGTCCTAAATGATCGTGATCTCAATTTCAGTCACCATAATCGTGATGATTATTTTTGCCATAATCGAGCAGCCCTAGTTGTACGCCTCGACGGCTCCGCCACCTGGGCTGTGTTGGATCCTTCGCTGCTTCACCTTGGCGTTCCTGGATGACTAGATCCAAGCAATGCGCCCCAAGGCTCCACACTGCTGTTTTGTTAACCTTTCCTTTAATACAGTATTTTAGTCCTCTGCTGGGCGGGGCTACGAAGTATTTGGTTGCCAGGGAAACCACTGGATCTCCCACACTGGATACATTTAATGGAGCCAGTTGGGGGATTTATTTAGGTTTCCCTGTTTTTAACATAACTGACCTGTGTAGCGCCTCCTTTTTAATTTAGTACATTTGTATCTGTATGTTTTTAGATGAACTGTTAAACAAAGGCCATTATTGTATTTAAGAACACCAGTCTGTTCCTCTGTGGGTGCACGGACCAACGTCCTTTTAGTTCCCTGGCACCTACCGGCTATGGGGTGGCACTGTTGCAACATTTTAACTTTACATTCTACTTAGTACGGACCCATTTAGCCACACCTCCTTAGGCACTCTATTCCTCAGCAGCGTGCTTCAATTGCAATCCCGCTACAAACACCCATGAGTGCACAACTTCCTGTGGCTTGCTTTGGACGACCTTTGCTCAGATTGTACCTAGCTATGCATTAGACAACCACACCACACTGGGAGGACAGCTTTATTGTTGGGTTGTAGTCCTTCACTTGAGTCCAGCATGGCCAGTCCCGATTTAAATTCTCAACATCCCAGCCATGCCAACGTGTTTGGCTCCATCCAATGCATCAATAAATAACAGCAACCACTATTAAGAAGTTTTGTTCATTGTTATGGCTGGTGCCGTAACATCATGCTCAAAATGATCATCTACCTTTCATGCTGTAACTAAGAGTCTTTAAAATGCTCCTCAAGACCTTGCCAAGACTCTTCAAAGAGTGTCCATGGTTTTTAAAGAGCCATTCAGCTTGACATGACCCCCGTTGGCCTTGTGTTGTGTCTTCATGATGTGTTTTCAACAGAACTTCCATGAGATCTTCAGCGTCCCTGCTCATCCCATGGTACACGGTTGCCTACAGCACTGAAGAGCCTGCCAATGCCGCCATCTAAAAAAAACTCTGATCAAAACAAACGCCTGTTGTGCCTCAGGCTCTAGTTCAATCTTCAATTTCCTTCAATAATTCATAGAGGAGGACATTTGCTGATATTTTATAAGGCAGTGGTGCATTGAGAAGGGTCTACCTTAAAGGATTATGCGCTGCGTTCTAATGAGTGACTGATGGACTCTGGAGAAATGAAAGTGATGGAAATCTAAAAAGAAATGCATTTCAGGAGGAGTGAAGAATATTCCACAAGGGAAACTCACAAATACATATTTAGCTACGTTCTACAATATGGGCAAGCATGTCATGCTTACATAATTATTGCATATGGACAACAAATCGTGTTCTCCGTGTTGTGAATCATTTAGCCACATGAACATATGGTATACATTTTACAGACTGTTTCAGCCCCCAAATACACATGACGACACACTACTGCCACGACTAGGTAATGATTCCTTTCAAGAAAAAAGAAAAAAATGGACACAAAAGTATAGATTTAAGAAGTTTCTACAAGTTATCACCTGGACACCTGTCTGATTGAGCCATTTGCAGCACAATATGATTTAATGTGTGTAAAGTCATGGGAAGCTAAGGATGTGTTTCGTAGACCAGATGGAAGTAATCTTAGTCAGCAAAGTGTGTTAAATTTAATGATTTAACAGATGCTATAAAGGCTTGGATTTATATTTTGTATTTAATTCAAAGCAGAATCAAAAGCTTGAGCTCAAATCTGCATGATACTGATGAATAAACAAGTACTTCAAAGCTGCTTTCTGGAGTTTCCCCTTTCAGAAACTATGTATGATTTGTCAGACATCCGTAAAAGTGATTATCTCATCATGTACTGTGATAAAACGTAAATGTTACATCTTTTTATGCTACGCACGCCCCCTGCCCCGCAGAGCTCCGTGCAATAGGAAACCGAGCGCCGACCAGAACTAACCAATGGCGCTAAGCTTGGTTTATGCTTGACGCGTCCGCGAGGTCCGCACGGCTCCGCGCTGCAAAATTGCGTCATTTTAACAACCACGCCCCTCCACCGCGCCTCCGCACGGCCCAAACTTTCTGCACCGCGCACCTAGGAAATTTTCTAACCACGCGGACGGAAGGACGTGGAAAAACATGGCGGACCGGCAAGAACTAGTATGGCAGAGGTTGGTAAATACAGACATTTGTATGATTCAGCTCTCAGAGATCACCGTGATCAACATGTTGTTAATAATTCTTGGAGAGAAGTAGCTCGCACTGTCGGAAAAGACAAAGACGGTGTTAAAAAATGCTGGAATGCCATGTTGTAAACAGTAATTTCTACTTCTACTATGGTGTAGTGTTGGATGCATGCCGTAGCGCTCCATGCTGCCCCCTACAGTTTGGGAGAATATTGGCTCACCGCAGAGACAAGCCGCATGAACCATAAACGCTGCGAGTTGTGAAGCGCGTTCCATCCGCGAGCCGCATCACCAAGCCGAAAGTAAATGCGTCAAGCATAAACCAAGCTATAGACTACCGCTTACTTGCCTCAAATATAAGGAGTACCTCGGCTGATGCAGAGTTGATGAACTTTTTACGGACAAGTAAGTCTCTAAAATGTAAATATATGAGAACACAGCATGACATGAGAATAATACTCGTAAAACAAAGTGTTTTAGCGGTTTGTCGGCTACAAAAGCACATTTATAAACAGAAACGTGAAGTCGCCATCTTAAAAAAACAGAGGAACAGAGTTTTTGTGTGATATGCTTGTCAGCCACTAGATGGTGCCATTGGATGAGAGAAATCCTCCGAAAAGAAGTTTTAACTCCGTCATCAAAAATTCAAGTGGTGGTTTGGGTCTTCATTTCAGTTTCTGTGGTAAGATCACAAATAGTTAATACGTTACCTCCTATAACTTACTGCATTTCTTTAGTTTTAGGAACAACCAAGTGGGAACTCGAGAACCCTGACCTAAAGCCAGTCCGGAAGGGACAAAAACTTCCCTGGTTCCCCCGTCTGCCAGCTGGGAACAGCTCCCATCTACCGGGGCATCCGAGCCATGCGGCCGCCCAGCTTCGCCCGGTTCCCATTTGAGGCTGTAGTTGTCCTGGCTGCCTGTGGATCTCTCAGAGGGAGACCACAGACACATTGTAGCTCGTGGCAACCCCTGTTGCCTCCTAGCTCCATGTTAGCTTTGAGTTAGCTCATAGCTACATTCGTTCAGAGTTTGATGGGTGTCTATCAGGGATGTGTATTGGTGAAATTATGGCGATACAGTACGTATCACGATACAGGGGAGACGATACAAAATATCACGATATTTGCGAAATATTCAGCCAGATGATATTAGTGATTTTTTTAGACTGAATTTAATGTAGGAAAATTCAATAAACAGGCCAAACTGATACGCAACATGTTTAACATGAGGTATCTGAACCATAACAGATGGATTTACATTGCAATGGTGGAAACAAAACCCACTGAACACTGCTGCCAACTAGCGGTCGGCGTTTGAAATGCACCAAAAGAAAAAAAAATACACAAATGTTTGCATGTATAAGTTCGTCCAAAAAGTTGATACACGGCTTATGAATATCGATATAACATCGCAGGAAAAAATATCAAGATATATTGCCATATCGATATTTCCTTACATCCCTAGTGTCAATCATGTGCTCCCACCCTCACAGCCCCACTCTCAGATCCACCTCTTTACCCATTTTTGGATTTCACAGTAGTGATGACACGAGGTACATGACCAACATGGTGGTGGTGGCAACCGCCCTTTTGGCTTCAAACAAGCACTATAGGTAACTCCACCAGGGTATATACAGCAATCCTTAAGTAAAATTTACTACTTTTTAATACTTTTTTTTACTACCTTCAGAATTTTTTTAAAATCACAACACTAAATTGCAAGTGTTAATCAGCGACCTATTTACACATATTTTAACATATATAACATACAAAAAGAATAGACTTAGAGACTCACTGATGTTGACAACGTATTGCACATATTTATTTTACTTAGAAAATAAGCCAGGCACTTCTGTTCAGCGGTTCAGACAGTTGACCACGAGGCCTGAAATGATGCACAACGACCACTGAATATGACGTCATCATTATGTGACCGGATATGCTAAAGTAGGGCTGCTCGATTATGGCAAAAACAATAATCACGATTATTGTGACTGAAATTGAGATCTCGATTATTTAAGACGATTTTTCAATTTATGTAGA
Source organism: Nothobranchius furzeri (assembly GCF_043380555.1). Lineage (NCBI taxonomy): Eukaryota > Metazoa > Chordata > Actinopteri > Cyprinodontiformes > Nothobranchiidae > Nothobranchius > Nothobranchius furzeri. Next base: position 58,970,384 of record NC_091754.1, read on the forward strand.
TTTTTTTTTATTATTCAGTCATAAAACTGCTCAGGGCACAATCAGGGCAAAAATAAACAAGAAACAAGATGATCACTAAAATAACTCCTGATTCCCAGTATAAAAAGACCAATATACTTATAGCTCATAGTCTATGACCCAAGGGCTATAGACCTTGGTTTAACTCATTTAAGTCTAACCAGTACAGACCCAAATACCAATATCTTGCAAATACTGACAGCAAGAATTATACAGTGGCATTTATAACAAATAAATGCAAATAAATTGATGTTCACAAAATGTTGCATAACATTTATTTAGTCGTGTCAAGGTGCTGTAGGAGCGTGCACTAGCACCGTGTCCTCAGAGAGATTAGTTATTAGTTATCAGCGTGAGGAACTTATTTCTACCTTATTTATAAACTATTTATTTACAGGTCCATCAGTTAATGTAATAATTGTCCCAACCGTAGCTGCACGCCCCAACCCGGTCTCACAGCAATCGGGCAAGCTGCATGTGTGTTTAGCACGCCACGCGCGCACATTTAGCCGTTTTTAGAGGCTCAGGAGTCCGCAGGTGCGGTGTGTGTCACTCACTCTGGTTACTCCAACAGGGAGCCGACTCTGAGAGCCGTTTCTTTAGCAACCGACACATCACTACATCACTCCCTTTCCTAATGTCCTGAACAACGGTCCGGAGCGCAGGCGGAGTGTTTAGCTAACCTGCAGGAAATGTCGACGACAGTTATCCAGAAAGTAGCTAAGGGTTACCAGAGATGTTTCTGAGGTGTTCGCTAGGTACTTTTAAGATTTAAAAAGTCAAGAAGGGGGTCTGAGAAGCTGCTAGAAATAGCATCAAAGTCGCTAAGTTGGCAACGGAGCGCTTCATTTGTAACAGGGCAGCTCAAGTGGGAGGAGCAAATAATCGGCTTGTTTTATTTTTATAATCGTTCAAAACATTTCATTCGGAATATATTTCTATGTCGATGTTCAGAATACGACACCTGATAGTCTGAAAAAAATAATACCTAACTTGGAAAAAATAATACCTCTGAGACCAAATTTAACACTTTTAATGGCCTTAAATTTGACTATTTTTATTTATCACTTTTTAATACTTTTTAAAACCCCGCGGACACCCTGTCCACAGTGACCAGTGAGTTTGTCCATCTTTTTTAGTCATTTGGTACAACTGGTGATTTCAGACTGGACTGGCTATCCAACAGCTATTCTATGCTGGGTGATATGGTGGGTCACATGATATCTACCTTGTAAACAATTGTTCCACATTTTTAGCTGAGCTGTCTAGACAGACAGTAGCAGTAGCAAAAAATGTTGCTCACAGGTCAGTCTAGTCAGTTTTCTGCTCTATCGGTTTGGTAGGCGGGATGACGCAACAGCGCAGAACAACTAAGATGGTGGTGGCTCACTTGAAACGGTTTTGGCATCAACTATATTTAGACTTGGGCTTTTCTTTGAGTCAACAACAAATAGAGGTACTTAAAGCTGTTATGGTGAATCTGCAAACAAGCTGGGTTTTGAACTCAAACATGATCACGGAACACTCGATCCTTGTTTTCCCTAGTTCCACATCCACCTGGACTGGAGACCTGCATTGCCAGAGGAAACAAGATAGTGCTAAACACCGGTCGTTGTTTTCTAGGTCCAAACATCTTTTGTTGCCCGTGACTTCAAATGGTGTTTTTCTTTACGGGACTCTGGTAGTTTGTCCTAAAGTTGTAGTGGTAGCAGCCATCTGTTTCTCCTTCTCTGATATTACTGAGCCGTGAACCCTCACACCAGTGGTGTTCTGTTGCTAAATACGCAAGTGCAAACTAAATGGAGGACTCAAGGAAGGGTAAATGTGTGGCTGTTTGACGAGACCGACAACCGGATGGTCCAATAGTTGTTTTTGGTCTGAAAAGTGTTATTGGCAAAGGTTTTTAGAGAAACGCAAGAGAACCACTTCCTTAATTTTTGTCGTTGTGGGTTTGGGGTGTTTAAAGGCTTTTATTTTGACAAATGAACAGTTCAGTGCTCCTTGTGTTCTTCCAGCTGATAGGGAGATGATAACTGAGGACAATATTTGTGCGTTCAAAATTTCTCTAAATAGGTTTTATGAGATTTTGCCACAATTGAGCAGCCCTGCATGTCAGAAATGACACCTAAACAAAATAACAAATGCACGTGAGCATTCACAAGCCTCTGATTATGGAGCCTGGAGGATAAGAACACTCCAAACGCTGCACATCTGCCAGTTAGCTCAGGATCCTGCCACACTATGAGTTGTGTGTGTGCAGAGAGAGAAAAATGCAGTGCAGAGCAGAAGCCTTGAAGGATCCGCCGTTCCCCTCTTCAACCTTCTCACACACCTCCTGCACCAGCGGCAGCATTACACAACCTGTGGACGCACAGTAGCCCCTGTTGCTAAGATACCAGAAGGTATTATTTGCATTGAATATTAATTGGGCCCTCAGATCCCACAGCTGAGGAGAGAAATGTCCCTCTGTAAGGCGAACATGATTCAGATGTCGGGGGAGACGCACGAAACAAGAAACCTTTATCCTGTGGAATAAAAGTGAAACAAGTCCTTTGATTCCTGCGTTCTGCTGACAAACTAAAAGCCACGGTGCACACAAAGCGCCTAAATGTTTTTTTACACAAAGCATTATTTTCCCCACAGCTTTTACCTGAGCTCCCCGCCCTCCTACCCACTAGCTCTGGAGGGTAACACAGATAATTTGGTTGTATCCCTACTTTGCCTCGTGCTCATTTATTAGAGAAAATTGGAGTACAATTGCTATGCACCTGAGATAATAAGATTTAGCGCCTCCAATCTTTCTCTTTTCTGTAAGGGTGGGACTAAACAGCTGTAAAGGCAGGAAACAGGTGGACAGTAAGGGTCCTGCACACAGAGTCGGCGCCGATGCTCGTATTTTTTACCCGTTCTAAGCTGTTTCCTAATGCGTTTTTCTACATAGTGAAGCTATGAAACAAGTTGTTTCTGCACATGAAAGACCACGAAATATTCACAACCAGAACTTTATGAGCCGTTAACTCTGTTCCTCTTATTTTCTATGTTCCCAAATAGAAAGTGTGCTTCATTTCTCTGTAACTGGACTATTCGTGTTGCTTTAGGCTTTCCGGAAGAATGTTGACACAAAACGGTGGATGTTGCCACATACTGTAGCGGGGGGGGATGCACGTCCTTAAATAATTCAGTTTTCTAACGTTCATGTAATACTAGGATAAAGGCTCCAAGTTTACTGCCGTACTGTAAATTTACTCGGATGCATGCGAACACCGACTGACATCAAATCCATATTTTTTCTTTCACTTATCCAAAGTTGGGTTCTCCACCCCTCCATGGGCTTCCACCTTACCGTGGTCGAGGGGTTTGAGTGTCCCAAACATCCTAGGAGCTAAGTTGTCTGAGGATTTATGCCTCTGGTAGGGTCACCCATGGCAAACAGGTCATAGGTGAGGGATCAGGGGTCTATTCAGCCCATAAACCACTTATAAAACCACCACCACTTATGGAAACTGTTCCCTCGCCCGGATGCGGGTCACCGGGCTTCCCTCTCTGGAGTCAGGCCTGGAGGTGGGGCATGTTGGTGAGTGCCTGATGGCCCAGTGGCCTGGTGGCCCATGGAGCCCGGCCGGGCACAGCACAAAGAGGAGATGTGGGTCCTCCTATCCATTAGCTCACCACTCATAAGAGGAGCCAAAGGGGTTGGGTGCATTGTGTGTCAGGTTGTAGCCGAAGGCAGGGACCTTGGCTGTCTGATCCTCGACTACAAAAGCTGGCTCTCAGTACGTGGAATGTCACCTCTCTAGTGGAGAAGGAGCCGGAGTTGGTGTGTGAGGTTAAGAGGTTCTAGCTAGATATAGTTGGACTCACCTCAACGTATGGCTCTAGCTCTGGAACCAGTTTCCTTGAGAGGGGTTGGACACTCTACCACTCTGGAGTTGCTCCCACTGAGAGGCGCAAAGCAGGGGTGGGCATTCTTGTTTCCCCCCATCTTGGTGCCTGTACATTGGGGTTTATTGGATAGCCTCCCTCTACCTATGTGTGGGGAGGCGGGCTTAGGCACCAAACTGCAGCTCAGACTGCCCGTCCTTGGAGGGGGTGCTGGACAGCACTCCTTCCAGTGACTCCTTCCTCCTGTTGGGGGACTTTAAGGCTCATGATGGCAACGACAGTGGGACCTGGAGAGGTGTGGTTGGGAGAAATGCCCTCCCTGATCTGAATTCGAGTGGTGTTTTGTTAATGGACTTCTGTGCACATCATGGATTGTCCATAATGAACACCATGTTCAGACATAAAGGTATCCATGTGTGCTCTTGACACCAGGATACCTTAGGCCGCAGTTTGATGATTGACTGTGTTGTTGCTTTGTCTGATCTGTGGCCGCATGTCTTGGACACTCAGGTGAAGAGAGGGGCGGAGCTGTGTACTGACCACAACCTGGTGGTAAGTTGGCTTCGATGGTAGAGGAAGATGTCAAACCCGGCAGGGCTAAACGTATTGTGAGGGTCTGCTGGGAACATCTGGTGGAGTCTCCTGTCAGAAAAAGCTTCAATTCCCACCTTCGACAGAATTGTTAGTAGGTACCGGTTACAACCCCTGAACCGGCTGGTGGACACTGGCGGCTGGGGATGCTGTCAAGTGGAAGCAAGAGTCCTATCACGTCTTTTTGGCCTGTGGGACTCTAGAGACAGCCGATGGGTACCGGCAGTCCAAGCGGAATGCGGCTCGGGTGGTTGCGGATGCAAAAACCCGGGCATGGGAAGAGTTCAATGAGACCATGGAGCAAGACTTCCGTATGGCTTTAAGGAGATTCTGGTCCTTCATTTGGCGCTTCAGGAGGGGAAAGCTGTGCGCTACCAACTCTGTTTACAGTGGTGATGGTGCGCTGCTGACCTCTACTTGAGACATTGTTGATCGATGGGCAGAGTACTCCGAAGACCTCCTCATTCCCACCAGCATGTCTTCTAGTGAGGAAGGAGCTTGACTTTAAACCAATAAAAGTCCTAACAGTTCTCAGCTCTATGTAAAACACCTTGTTTTAATCATGATCTACTTTGTACGTTTTATTTAGAATTCTCAAATCTTCACAAGAACCCTAACCCTGCTTTTGTTTGGACCTCCTAGTCTGAGTGTGTAGCAGAGTCTAGCTGTTAGGGATGGGTACATTTGACATTTGAATCGATTCAGTACTAATTCCCGGTACCTAGGAATCGATACCGGTATTTAACGGTACCAATTGATACTTTTGAGTGTTTATTATTTTAATTGTCTTTTACAATTAAATACATATTTTTCTCAATATATAACCATATTTGATAAATATCACGATAAATAACATACAACTGTTTGTATTTTAACATCGTCCTTGTAGTTTTATAAGCTGATAATTAAACTGAAGCAAACGTCTTTACTGTGAACTAAATTTACTGTGTATCTTCATTCCTTTGGCCGTCCTTTTTCATTTGATTTTTCCTACTGGGAAGTTAGAATTTCCGAGGAGAAAGCGAACGCACCATTAGCTGATAACAATGGTGGCAATGGAAGCTAACATATCAAGCTAACGTCATCTTAAACAGTTTATTTAGCTGCTGGAGCAGATTAAAACGATGATGCCTCACACTTAGATCGTTGTCGCTGGTTTCATCTTCACCCAATCACCCGTCGCATTTAGTAAAGTGAAGCCAAACTTTAGAGCGCGTTCTTTTTATTAATTTTTTTTTTAGAGCGCGTTCATGTTCTTCTAGTCGGAAATTCGGAGTTCAGAGGAGAAAGTGAACGCACCATTAGCGAAATGGAAGCTAACATATCAAGCTAACGTTATCTTAAACATTTTATTTACCTACCGGAGCAGATTAAGATGAGGATGTCTCACTTAAACCGTTGTCGCTGGTTTCATCATCACCCAGTTACCCATCACATTTAGTGAAGTGGACCCAAGCGTTAGCGTGCGTTCTTTCTACCATGCTGCTCTGTTTACAACTGGCTCGCAGCGAGCGACGACAAAACACTCTTGCGCATGCGCAGCTGTCTTGGCAAGTTCTCGTTTTGATGGACGGGTCCCGAAACGAGGCACTGTTTGAAATGAGGTGAATCGGTGCTCAGTCGGTACTGTGGAATTCGGTCGGTACCTTAAAAAGTACAGAATTCGGTACTCATCCCTACTAGCTGTGTCCTTTCAGTCATGTAGACTTGTTTTACGTAGCATCTACGTAAACGCTTGCACGTTCATCTCTCATCAAACGTTTTCAATCACAAACTCAGGAACAACACTGCTGGCTGCTAAGACTGAAGGCATCAGATCTTATGGTTGGTGGCCAGATCAGCAGGAAGCCCACCTGCCTGGGCTGAGTAAAGGGTCGCATACATACCAGGACAAACAAATAGTTTCAGCAGTATACACACAGACTAGATCTTGCTTATGCTGCATACTGAACACACACACTCCTGTTCTTCACAGCCCATCCCATGAGGCAGTGGAGCTTGTTAAGGGCCCATCCAATTACTGTCATCTAGAGGTGACCTCTGGTCCTACGTGCTGCTGCTTTATATGTCAATGATGGAGAGAGGAGAAAGAGACAGACTTCAAAGCAGGAGGACTGCCCCTCTGGGGAATGGCATTGTACACTATTACACCACATCAGCCCTGGGTAGCTGAGAGCTGCATGGCACTGTTCAAGTAGTTCATCAGGCCAACCTGGCAGGGTATGAGCTATAATTGGGCCAGACCTTTGGGATGATAGCAGGCAAACACATCAGTGCCTGCTAAAGGCTGGTGTCAACATGCCAAAGGAGTTGTTGAGCAAGGAATTCCTGCCGCTGCACTTATGATTACAGTGAGTAGAAACAAATGTGTCAGCCGCTCATGGCTCAGAACTCGCGTTATCTTGCACCCCCCACACCCCCAGAGTTTAGTGTCCGTACTCACGCTGGTTGGCTTTGGAGGGCGACGTGTGGTTGAGTCTCTCCAGAGAGTCACTGCTGCCCTCCTCCAGGATGTAATCGAAGTTCAGGATGAACATCATCACCACGCCCTCCTCGTTCTTCACCGGGATGATATGGGTGGTGCAGGCGAACTTTGAACCTAGCCAACAGAAAACACACCAACAGTCAGAAACAGTTTTGTTTTTGTGCCCAAGATTCATTCAACAATCCCAGTTTGGAGAAAAAAGATTAGTTGGTTTGGATTGAAGAGCTAACAGCTAGTCTGACCAAAGTGGCTCTTTGAACATATTCTCTCTCAAAACTCTTATAGTGGCCTAGTGAGTATGTGTTTTACGTCTTCATGTTACAGTTAGCAACAGCTGGCCGTAGCACCCATGGCATAAATGTCATGTTGTTCAGAAGAAGTGTGTGATGGATAAAAGTACTCAACACCATATTGTTGGAGGAGCAAACACACTGGTCCCAGACAACAGACCAGAGATAAACAACAACAATGCTGGCAGAGCACAAATATAGTAAGTAGTAAGTAAGTACATGTTTTATAAAGCACTTATCACAGACATAGAATCACAAAGTGCTCCATGTAGATCAAAACAAAATAAAACAGTCATAAAATCAAAATGCTCTCAAAACAGAATCAGATTAACATAAAAAAATAAGTCATAAAATTATAAAATTTCATAAACAGATGAAAGATTTAAAATTTGAGTTAAAATAAGAAAATAAAAGGTTTAGTAAAAGCAGCTTTAAATAAAAGGGTATTTAGCTGTTTTTTAAAGGTGTCGAGACTGTCAAGGATAAAGGAAGATCATTCCAGAATCGGGGTGCAACAGTCTGGAAGGAGCGATCACCTCGACTTTTGTATCTGGTCTTTGGAACTTCTAGAAGGTTCTGGTGTGTGGACCTGAGGGCTCGGGTTGGGGCATAAGGCTTTAACACTTCAGTAATATAGGGAGGAGCTTGACCATGTAGAGCCCTGAAAGTTATAATCAGGACTCTAAAATGAACTCTAAAGTTAACGGGTAACCAGTGCAGAGACTTCAGAATAGGAGTGATGTGAGCTCTTATGTTCGCTCCAGTTAGGAGCCTCGCTGCAGAGTTCTGGACCATATGTAGGGTGTGTTACAGTAATCTAGACGGGAGGAGATAAAGGCTTAGATGACCATTTCAAGTTCATGTTTTGACACCAACCTTCGCAGTTTGGAGATATTTCTTAAATGATAAAACGGTTTCGGGCCAACGTGTTTGAGTGGCCTTCAAGAGACATTGATTGGTTAAAAATAACATCCAAATTCCTTAAGTTTGTCTTGACGGCGGAGGATAAATGACCAAGTTTTAGACTAATCAGGGGAACGATGCTCTCAGGGGCAATGATCAGACATTCAGTCTTTTCAGAGTTTAACTGGAGGAAGTTATCTTCTAGCCAGCTGGTGATAGCTGATAGACACTCTAGTAATTCAGACAGTTTATAGAACTCAGAATCCTTAACCTGTGTAACCCTAAATCCCCCCGATTGGAGGCCTCTACAGTTTCATGTCCCAAATATCTACAACCGTCCACATTCTCCAAACACAACTAAGACCACAATCAGACAGCCCAGATGGGAAACAAGGCAATTTTAAGCTGTAATAAATTAAGATACAATGATATTTGAACTTCATTTTAGAAGAGCATCTGACCTTCTCTGGTGTCTGCTGGGGACAAAAAAAAACCTTGAACAAATTTTGTTGAGGACCCCTGGAATAAATAAAACAATTGATTAAGTTTCCTAAATGGAATTTGAACTCACAACCTCCATCCTGTCAGCACGTTCACACAGGGCAGCTCTTCTAGAATAAAGTTCAAGTATTATTTTATCTTAATGTATCAAAAACCAAAAATTGCTTTGTTTACAATTTAAACTGTTTTGATTGTAGCTGTAGCTGTGCTCGGAGAATGCAAACCATCACTGACACTTGGGATATGAAACTCCAAAGGCCCCCAGTTGGGAGGCGCCAGGGCCCAAAGAAAAAAGGCCTAGGGCCTAAAGGTTAAAGGAGCAGTACAGCTGAATATCATCTGCATATAGGTGATAAGAGACATTATTAAAAGAATCAAGTATCTGTCCAAGAGGGTGTATGTACAGCAGAAAAAACAGTGGACCCAAAACAGAGCCTTGGGGTACCCCACAGAACAGATGGGTAGAAGCTGACATGATCTGGTTTCTACAGACACCGTAACTTCTGTTAGAAAGGTACGATCTAAACCAGTCTAGAACAGTTCCAGAGATCCCCACCGAGTCACCAAGTCTGTTAGTTAAGGTGCTGTGATCAACAGTGTCAAAAGCTACAGAAAGATCTAACAATACTAACACTATGAATCCGCGTTGTCTGCAGCCATCATGATGTCACTGGAAACTTTAAGCAAAGCTGTATATAGCTATCCAGCTAATGCTTTCAAAAACACAAAAGGGAATTAGTATGTAGTACCATTCTGGACATTTATGAAAAGTATTCATATTAGACAAAAACATTTAGAAATGTCTACTTTAAATCACTGGTGTCGAAGGTTTTTCCAAGTGGGTCAAAATAATCCTGAGCTTCAACATTTAGATTACCGGTATTTTTAATTAAAAATACAAGTTATTTATAGATTTTTTTTTTCTCCCTACATTAAAGCTCTCATTCACTTTTTTCTCGATAATTTTTCTGCAGTTTTTAATAAAAATGAATCCCTTGTGAGGCATTTTCAGTGTAATAAAAGCTCTCGTGCTCTTGTTTCAGGAAGTAGCAATTAGCCTGAGGAGAGGGGGGCCAGACGATTGCCTCTGATTGGCTAACAGCAACGCAACTCTACCACTGACTCAGTTTGCTTTGCAATGCTGATGATTTATTTCTACAAGTAACAAAAGCCAAGAGGAATTCTGCCATGCTGTGGACTTGCTAATGCTAACAGTTAGCTTCTAGTAGCCGAGACGTTCTCTGCTGATTCTCAGATGTTAGACCAACAACAGCCTTCCCGTCAGGGACGAAATTTTGATTTCAGAAGTGGGGGGGACACAGCAGGCTTGTGCGGATTTGGGGTGGGGGGTGTTATGTAAAGACCCCTTGACACGTCACGTGCCCATCTCAATAATTTTTCCATCCTCTATATATATATATATATATATATATATATATATATATATATATCAAAGTTAAAAAATGTACAACTCTATTATTATTTTTATTTATTTTCATTATTGAAGAGCAGTTTTGGCTGTTGACAATGGATAGGCCATTGTATTTATTGTTTTGGGTCTTTTTTTATTGTTTTTGGTGCAACATTTTCTAACAGGGAGTGAGATTCCTTTTTCATTTAATTTTTGTTTGTTATTTTTATTCATTTAGAAGTTCTGGTTCTGGATATTTCAACGTTAAATGAAGGTTTATTTGTTGCATTTTAAAGGGTGTACTTGCATTATTATGATATATTAACATTATATTAGTGGTTATTTTGGTCTAGATAATGTTGACAATGATATCGTTTATCATCAACAATTTGTTGGACAAAATATCATCCAGCAAAATTTGTTACTTTCCCAGGCCTAGTCAAAAGTATAAAAATTATTTATACATAAACGGTCCCTCCTGAGATCTGGCCGTTTGTTCATTTGCTGTGTTAGAGGACAAGCTGAACTAATGTTTTACACATGATCATCACCCTAACATTTGAGTGTATAAAAACATATTAAATATGTTTTTTCCCTTAAAAGTGTTTAAACAGTTGTTGCATTTCAACACACAAAAAATAAAAGGAAAAAATAAGATAAATCTAATGAAAAGTGTACATCTTTGACATTAAGCTTAAAAAAATCTGTTGACGATGATGATACTGTTCATTTTTCAGAGCTTTTTAATGTGAACATATACATTGCAATAGATAAGTTTACAATAAAGTTAAATGATAAAAGTTTTGAAGTTACACTTCTACTACTACTACTACTAGTAATAATAATTATGATGATAATAGTAATAATAATAAAAAATAATTATAATAATACGAATAAATTGTGTCTGAGGAGTCAGTTATGTGGAGGAGATGAGTTTGTAAAAGTTAGTTTTGAGTATGTTTGTGAAGGAGGAGGTGAGTCTGAGCTTAATGCAGGTCTGTCACATGTTCCAACTTACGTTTAGACTTTGAAAGAAGTCTCTTATATCCACTTTTCGTTTTCTTGACATGCTGCCTCCTGGCTGTGCCTAACTACCAAAGACTCACAAATGAACACTTATTCAAATGTTATGTAATGGAAGCTGAGCTGAGCTCTGATATTACACAGCGTCTAGTTGACGATGTGACTCAGTACCGGTGTTCCCTAGCGGCTCCAAACTAGCAAAACAACGTGAGCACGTTCTGACTGTTTCCAACTTGAGTGACAGCAGCAACAGCCAATAATACGTTAGCAAGTATCAGCAGAGCCAATAGATTAGCTTTTGGGCGGGTCTAATAGGAAACCGGTTTCCGTTTCTGTCCTAGTGCTCAACCAAATCCATTTAATGGAGCGTAATATTGTTTTTGGACGGAAAAAAGTGCAGGGGACCAAAACTGCCTTTTGAAAAAGTGGGGGGGACATGTCCCACCCGTCCCCCCCCAAAATTACGTCCCAGCTTCCCGTCATGAGCCAAGATGGTGAGTCCATAAAGGCCAATTTACAATGAGACGTGGATCCGTGTTTTTTCTGACTGGAAATTTTCTCGTCTGTTTTTATTGGTGGCTAATGCAGGAAATAGGGGTAGAAGACTACAGGTGCTGGCCAGTAAATTAGAATATCATCAAAAGGTTGAAAATATTTCAGTAATTCCATTCAAAACGTGAAACTTGTACATTATATTCATGCAATGCACACAGACCAATGTATTTCCAATGTTCATTACATTTAAATTTGATATTCATAAGTGACAACTAATGAAAACTCCAAATTTGGTATCTCAAAAAATTAGAATATTCTGAAAAGGCTGAATATAGAAGACACCTGCTGCCACTCTAATCAGCTGATTTACTCAAAACACCTGCAAAGGCCTTTAAAAGGTCCCTCAGTCTTGTTTTGAAGGCACCACAATCATGGGGAAGACTTCTGACTTAACAGCTGTCCAAAAGACAATCATTGACACCTTGCACAAGGAGGGCAAGACACAAAAGGTGATTGCTAAAGAAGCTGGCTGTTCGCAGAGCTCTGTGTCCAAGCACATTAACAGACAGGCGAAGGGACGGAAAAAATGTGGTAGAAAAAAGTGTACAAGCTCTAGGGATAACCGCACCCTGCAGAGAATTGTGACGACAAACCCATTCAAAAATGTGGGGGAGATCCACAAAGAGTGGACTGCAGCTGGAGTCAGCGCTTCAAGAACCACCACGAGGAGACTCATGAAAGACATGGGATTCAGGTGTCGCATTCCGTGTGTCAAGCCACTCTTGAACATGAAACAGCGCAAGAAGCGTCTCGCCTGGGCCAAGGACAAAAAGGACTGGACTGATGCTGAGTGGTCCAAAGTTATGTTTTCTGATGAAAGCAAGTTCTGCATTTCCTTTGGAAATCAAGGACCCAGAGTCTGGAGGAAGAGCAGAGAAGCACAGAATCCACGTTGCATGAGGTCCAGTGTAAAGTTTCCACCGTCAGTGATGGTGTGGGGTGCCATGTCATCTGCCGGTGTTGGCCCACTCTGTTTCCTGAGGTCCAGGGTCAATGCAGCCGTCTACCAGGAAGTTTTAGAGCACTTCATGCTTCCTGCTGCTGACCAACTTTATGGGGATGCAGACTTCACCTTTCAACAGGACTTGGCACCTGCACACAGTGCCAAAACCACCAGCACCTGGTTCAAGGACCATGGTATCCCTGTCCTTGATTGGCCAGCAAACTCGCCTGACCTTAACCCCATAGAAAATCTATGGGGTATTGTGAAGCGGAGGATGCAATACGCTAGACCCAACAATGCAGAGGAGCTGAAGATGACTATCAGAGCAACCTGGGCTCTCATAACACCTGAGCAGTGCCACAGACTGATCGAGTCCATGCCACGCCGCATTACTGCAGTTATTGAGGCAAAAGGAGCCCCGACTAAGTATTGAGTGCTATACATGCACATTCTTTTCATGTTCATTCTTTTCAGTTGGCCAACATTAGAGAAACAAACATTTTTTCATTGGCCTTTAGAATATTCTAATTTTCTGAGATACCAGATTTGATGTTTTCATTGGTTGTCACCTATAAATATCAAAATTAAACGTAATAAACATCGGAAATACATTGGTCTGTGTGCATTGCATGAATATAATGTACAAGTTTCACGTTTTGAATGGAATTACTGAAATATTTTCAACCTTTTGATGATATTCTAATTTACTGGCCAGCACCTGTATTTTCAGGTTCAGCCTGCATATTAACTCATCATACTTCAAAAATAACAAGTAAAAATGGTCTCTCCACAAAACAGCCTTTTCAACACTATTTTAAAGGGGCATTATGGAAGTGTGACAGCCAAAACATGTATAGAAATAATAAATGTCTTCTTCATACATTCTCCTGCAATGCCCTGGTCCTGTAGAATGAGCCCTGGCATTTTTACTGTGATTGCCTGTTTTTCTGTAAAATCACAGAAAAAGAGAGATTCTCGGGTCGAGCAGGCTGCTTCATGCGCATTCACGCTCAGGCATCGCCCGTAGCATTTGCTATCCGTAGCTTTAGTGGTTCCTAACACCTAGTGACAAAGCTAGCAACATTTCTGAGGACCCATAGCTACTTTCTTCTAGATATTTCTGCAAATTAGCAACAAAATAGCCATTTTCGCTCCGAATCGTTGTTTCAGATGCAAAGGACGTCAATGGCGCTTTAGCTCACCTAGTAAAACGTCGGACTCCTGTGCAGAAGACCTGGGTTCGATTCTGACTGTGAACATAGTTTATTTAGAGTTTCTGTTTTACATTAATGATATATTTTGTCTCAGCTGTTATTTTCATTAAGGAGCGTGCACGTACAGCTTGCGCGCCTCGTGCACGAGCCTACTATTGAAGCTGCCATTACGCTTATGGCCTGAGGGGGCAATCACGAGCATAAAAATTAAAAACTCTGTAAAGTCCCTTTAATGAAAAGCACATTTTTTAAGTTATTTGTAGAAACTGATCTGTAAAGCTTTATCAATCTGAAACACTGAAAAGGTCTCATATATCGTATTAAGCTTCAAGGTTTAAAATGCATGACTTATTCATTTTTGCATCCAAAACAAATGTACAAAAACTGATATTGATGCCGGCAGTGGGCCTTGAACAATCTCTGACAGTCATATATTCTTCTGCTGATGAAAGCTGGGTGAGAAAAGGCCGTGAACGAGGAGCAGGATGATGAAACAATAATCCAACATGGCCGCAGCCCGACCACAGTCAGAACACTCCCAACATTCATTCATCTGAATTTTAAATGAATAAATGATCAAATGGTTCGTAACAATAAAACAGCGAATGACAACGAGGACAACGGCTCCATTAAGGAGGAACGCACAAACACAAGAGGGACATTTAAACAATTCAACCTGATGGAAGATAATTCTCAGCTCATTCAAACACCGATGGGTCTCTCCGGTCCTAATTACTCCGGCTGATGATTGCTGTGGAGGGCTAGAGTTAAACACACTCCTGCTCGCTGCTAAATCTGGCATCAGAATGCTTCAGATTCATCAGAGAGAGGCGAAGGTTAGCAGACATTAAGCACAGATGGTTGACTCTTCTACAAACGGTCTTGCTTTAATAAATAAAATGGTAGTAAGGAGATCTTTGGTGCGATAGGATCAGTCCAACCTCTGATATGGACAGCTGCCAGCATCGGATTACAAGAGACTGTCCCTTGTTATCCAATGCTCCCTCTTGTCAGACACCCAAATGTCTGATAGCTCTAGATGTCTGAGGTCAACAGAAACAACCCCAGACTATAATACTGTCCCCGCAGGACCAGCCAAAGTCACTCTGGATCAGTCTAGACTATTTCACTGCATTCATTTGATATAGAGACTAGTTCTTTTGTTCCTAGAAACATAAAACTAAGATTTTAGCCTCTTAAATGGAATACAATGTTGGGAAAAAAAAACTTTAAAGAGGTACTTCCTTGAGGAGAAAAATTACAGGAGTCTTATTTCCTGATTTCTTTGGACATCTCACCTCTGATTGGATAACAGCAACACAACTCCACCGCTGACTCTGTTTGCCAAGCAAAGCTGATGTTTTACCTCCACAAACAACACAAGCCTGGAGGAGTTCAGCTGCGTGGTGACATTGGGGCAGCAGTAGCTCAGGTGGTAGAGTGGGTTGCCTCATGATCAGAGGGTCATGGGCACGATTCCTGCTCCCGCCAGGGGTATCCTGCTGTTGTGTCCTTGGGCAAGACACTTCACCCAACTTGCCTGTGTTAGTGGTGGTCAGAGGGGCCGACAGCGCCTAATGGCAGCCTCGCCTCTGTCAGACCTCACCAGGGCGGCTGTGGCTACAAGTAGCTTACCATCACTAGCAGTGTGTGAATGTGAGAGTGTGTGAAAGCGTCTTTGGGTGTCTTGAAAAGCGCTGTATAAGTTCAGTGCATTATTATTATTATTATTATTATACAATTACTGTCTACTAGATCAGAAGTTCCCTGCAGTTTCCTGGATGCTAAACCAACAGCCTTCCCCGTTGTGAGTCACGATGGGTCTATGAATGTTAAGCGATGTTAAGTGTGATGTAGATCTGTCAGGCTTTTCTAATCCTAGAGTTTCACCGTCTGGTTTCTATCAGAAGTTAATGCAGGAGATAGGTGTAGGAGACTATTTTCATGTTCTGCTGCATGAAAACCTGAAAGTGGGTCAAAAATAATAAATAAATAATAAAATGAAATTTTTTGTGAAGTACTAAACATTTTTAGTGAAGTACCACTTATAGTGTGATCAAATGTTTTTTTAAATACTTTTGTTACCTACTGACAACAAATGTTATTATTATCAACATTTTTCCCATCACATAATCTGAGTGTTACACATTCTTTGGCCTCTTTGCTTAAACATTTCAGTCAACTGCTGTTTAACTGCGATTGAAGCTAGGGATGTCCCTATACAACTTATTCACTTCCGATACGATACCGATTTTTCAGCCTTCTGTATTGACTGATACCAATATCAAACTGATACGATTTCAGCACAGATCATACATACTTTTACCTATTTCGTAGTGTGGAATGTATGAAAGGGAGAACAAGAGCCAATAACAATAATTATTAAAAAAAATTGAATTTTTTGGGTTAGAAAAATGTGAACCTTAACGGGCTGCTTATGTCGGAGATTTTGGATGCCATCCGTCCATTTTCATCCGCTTACCCGGAGTCTGGTCGCAGGGGCAGTAGCCTAAGGTGAGAGGCCCAGACTTCCCCAGCCACTTGGGCCAACGCCTCCGGGGGAATCCCAAAGCGTTCCCTGGCCAGGTGAGAGACATAGTCCCTCCACTGGGTCATGGGTCTGCCCGGAAAACCTCACCAGGGAGGCGTCCAGGGGGCATCCTGATCAGATGCCCAAACCACCTCAAATGGCTCCTCTCGATGTGGAGGAGCAACAGGCCTACTCCGAGCCCCTCCCGAATGACCGAGCTCCTCACCCTATCTCTAAGGGAGAGCCCAGTCACTCTTCGGAGAAAACTCATTTCGGCCGCTTGTATCCGCAATTTCGTTCTTTCGGTCACTACCCAAAGCTCATGACCATAGGTGAGGGTAGGAACGTAGATCGACCGTTGAATCGAGAGCTTTGCCTTCTGACTCAGCTCTCTCTTCACCACGACAGACCAGTACAACGCCTGCATCACTGCAGATGCAGCACCAATCCATCTATCGATCTCACGCTCCAGTTTTCCCTCACTCGTGAACAAGACCCCGAGATACTTAAACTCCTCCACTTGGGGCAGGACCTCATCCCTGACCTGGAGAAGCCATTCTACCCTTTTCCAAAGCAAGACCATGGTCTCAGATTTAGAGGAGCTGATTCTCATCCCAGCTGCTTCACACTCTGCTGCAAACTCTCCAGCGAAAGCTGAAGATCACGTTCTGATGAAGCCAGCAGGACCACATCATCTGTAAAAAGCAGAGACCTGATCCTCAGGCCACCAAAATGGATGCCCTCCACACATTGGCTGCACCTAGAAATCCTGTCCATAAAGTTTATGAACAGAATTGGTGGCAAAGGGCAGCCTTGACGGAGTCCAACTCTCACTGGGAACGAGCCCGACTTACTGCCGGCAATGCAGGCCAAGCTCTGACACCGATCATACAGGGACCTAACAGCCTGTATCAGAGGGCCTGGTACCCCATACTCCCGGAATACCCCCCACAGGGCCCCCCGAGGGACGTGGTCAAACACCTTCTCCAAATCCACAAAACATAAGTAGACTGGTTGGGAAAATTCCCCTGCACCCTCCAGCATCCCCTAAGGGGTATAGAGATCGACAGGCGGATTGGTTCGACGTCTGCAGTGATGCGGATGCTGAGCCGATCTGTCTTGGTGAAGAGGGAGCTGAGCCAGAAAGCCAGGCTCTCGATTTACCGGCCGATCTACGTCCCTACCCTCAGCTATGGTCATGAGCTTTGGGTCGTGACCGAAAGAACGAGATCGCGGATACAAGCGGCCGAAATGAGTTTCCTCCGTAGGGTGGCCGGGCTCAGCCTTAGAGATAGGGTGAGGAGCTCGGACATTCGGGAGGGACTCGGAGTAGAACCGCTGCTCCTCCGGATCAAAAGGAGTCAGCTGATGTGGTTTGGGCATCTGGTCAGGATGCCTCCTGGACGCCTCCCTGGGGAGGTGTTTCGGGCATGTCCTGCCAACAGGAGGCCCCCGGGTCGACCCAGGACACGTGGAGAGGTTACATCTCCAATCTGGTCCGGGAACAACTTGGGGTCCTGCCGGAGGAGATGGTGGAGGTGGCCGGGGAGAGGACGGTCTGGAGCTCCCTACTTGGGATGCTGCCCCTGTGACCCAGACCCGGATAAGCGGAGGAAGACGACATTGATGACGGTATAGAGCTGGTCCAGTTTTCCATGGCCAGGACAAAAACCACATTGCTTCTCCTGAATCTGAGGTTCAACAATCCGACGGACCCTCCTCTCCAGAACCCCTGAATAGACCTTTCCAGGAAGGCTCAGGAGTGTTATTCCCCCTGTAGTTGGAACACACCCTGCGGTCCCCCCTTTTTAAATAAGGGGAACACCACTCCGGTCTGCCAGTCCAGTGGGACTGCCCCCGATGTCCACGTGATATTGCAGAGCGTCAGCCAACACAGCCCCACAACATCCAGAGCCTTAAGGAACTTCGGGCAGATCTCATCCACCCCCAGAGTCTTGCCACAGAGGAGCTTTTTAACCAACTCAGTGACCTCAACAACAGAGATTTGAGAGGCCAACCCAAAGTCCCCAGACTCTGCTCCCTCACTGGAAGACGTGTCGGTGGGATTGAGGAGGTCTTCAAAGTATTCTGCCCACAGACCCACAACATCCTGAATAGAGCTCAGCAGCACACCGTCCCCAATATAGATAAAGTTGGTAGCGCACTGCCCCCCCCCCGCCCGCCCCCCCCCCCGCCCGCCCCCCCAGTTGACAGCTCCGCCCCTCTCTTCACCCGAGTGTCCAAGACATGCGGCCGCAGGTCAGATGAAACAACAAAGTCGATCATCGAGCTGCGGCCTAAGGATTTTGGATGCCGTCCGATATATTCCGATACAGTGTGTTTGGGCACATATTGAATTACTTCCAATTACAATATAGGAGCGGGACATCCCTAATTAAAGCAGTCAGAAAACCCCTCATTGGACCCACATCTACAACTGATCCATCAAAGATAGCTGCCAACACAAAGGTGGCTACGACCCAGATCATCTGAAGAGTCATTCCTTCCATTACAGACCAAGATTGTGGTTGACGATGGCATTTCCCTACCTGACACAAACTGCTTTCATCAATAGAACTTTCTGCTTAGCAACTCCCTATTTGGGACCAGAGTTTTGTTAAACATTAATAACTCTTGAATTTGTGCGAAAACAAGGCGCCACCTTTAACATTCCAACAGAAGCTCTGACCGGGTTTTCCCACTGTCGAAAAATGTATGTCAAGTTTACAATAATCAACGTGGACATCCCTGGAAGATGCTCCCTCTCACATTAGGCTCCAAGTCTCGCTGTCACCACACAGCCATTTATAGCTCCCCCCAGCAGGAACCCAGCCCACTGTGTTTCTTTTCTTGGGGGAGTGCAGACAAACTGCTGCAAAAACACACTCAGCTACACCCCGACCTTCCTCACACGTGGTGTGTGTGTGTGTGTGTGTGTGTGTGTGTGTGTGTGTGTGTGTGTGTGTGTGTGTGTGTGTGTGTGTGTGTAAATCCTGACATGAATGTGCACGCAAACACACAATATTTGTGGAACCCTGTTTACTTTCTCAAATTGTGTTACTCAGAGGTCCCACAATTATCCCAGGCTGGGGTTTGATTTATGTTTTTGGGAGCAGGGACTCTGCTGGGCTAAGCAACTTGCTGCTCCAAATAGTACATCAGTGCCACCCTGAGCGGATCAAGCCATTATTTCCAGTCGCGACCGGGGTGTGGTGTGTGTGTGTGTGTGTGTGTGTGTGGGGGGGGGGGGGGGGGGGGGTTCACAGCTCCTCTTATGCAAAAGCAACCTGAAGCCAAAAGACGAGTGTTTTTGCTATAGTTGCTTGCAGGAGCAGGATGGATTTTTGAAAACTGGAGGGAATCCATGGTGTGTGCTGCCATCACAGGTGTTGGAATATCAATGGAGGACCGCGAGTCTGAAGTAAAAACGTTAAAAAGTTCTGAGGAATAGCCCGCTGTTTGTGCTGTCTGTTAATCGTCTGAAGCACCATGAGAACAGTGCTAACGAGCATTTCATGATTCCAAATTTAAACGATTATCGCCGTCTCTATGGAAACAAGTCAAAGCCACGTGAACATTTGCTGTTTCGTTTGTCACCAACTTGAAATGTACTCGTCTGCTGGTTTACAGAGCAACATAATGGGAAAAACATACTTCCTAACCAGTAAACAGACGTGACCGCTGTTTGTGATGAACGTGATGAGAAGTACTGATCCAGTAGGATGGCTTTATTTGGTTCATCCGCTGCGACAGAAGACCTGCAGCTGGTGACCTGCCACAGTCAAACGTTCTGGTCTGAGAGCACACACCCCCTTACAACACACACAGGTTTGTCTCTCTTCATGACGACACTGTACTGACTTCCTGTTGTGTGTGCAGCCTAATCCACAACTACTTAATTATGACCCCAATAAATGTAGCGTTCAGTGAGATTTCTCCGCACGGTTCCACCCGCTTCCTGAACATCCGATTATGAAGGTTTAGTCAGAATGATGATTGTTTATGACCTGCGTTCATTTAACCGGTTTTAAATCCTTTTGTAGTTCATTTTGAACAGAAATGTTGACTCTAATCACTGAAATGACAGCAGGTGTTTTCTGATTGTTTAAAGCTGCTCTCAGGTGGCAGAACCTAACCACAACTCCACAACACGGCAGAACACATTTAGATTTGCGTCATTTGTGGAACTGATACTTCAAAGCTGTATTTTTTACTCAAAAGAAGAGTGAACGAAGGCAGCGGAGGAGTAGCGTAGCTGTTAGCCAATCAGATGTTTGCATATAATGAATATTAATGAGTAAAACTCAAAATCCTTTTTTCCATCAAAAACTACTCTTAAGGCATTTATTCACATTAGAGACCTGAAAGAGAGCTCTAAAGTCACTGAGTGCGTTTACATGCAGCCAGTAACCCTTTTAAAACCCGAATATTCACAATAACCCGGTTCCGCAGGTCCATGTGAACACCGCCAAAAACCCGGATATGCTCATAACCCTGGGGTAACCCTTTTCTAACCTGAATGTTTGGTCGTGTAAACGCATACCGGGATATCCCCATCAAAGCGTGTGTTCTGCACATGCTCTGTTCGCAAGGAGTCTTGGTCTTTTGAGTAGCGAGACGTCTTGTATGCGCCAGAACACCGGAAGTAAACAACAAGTTGGGAGCAACATGGCGAGTCGCGGCACAGCACCACACTTTTGGAGTGACGAGGAAACTAAAACGCAAACAAACGCGGTCGCTATCTCTTCCGAACTGGGAAACATGTTGTTGTTTTCACGGATACCGGAACAAGAAGAACCGGAAATGACGCATATTGCGTCTGGATGTAGTCCATACGTCCTGACGCTACCCCAACGTCCGCATTTAAATCGGGTTATGCAAGTTAGGGGTAACTCTTTCTATTTATGCTTGTAAACGGGTTATTCTGATCAACTCAGAAACCCGAATCCCGACCTTAACCCGATCATAACCCGGATATTGGCTGCATGTAAACGTAGTCAGTGGCTGGCAAAGTTTAGACGTAAGCAATGCTCTTTAAATGAGTGTGTGTGTGTGTGTGTGTGTGTGTGTGTGTGTGTGTGTGTGTTTATACAATGTATATTTAAACAACAATTTATAATTTTATGTGTTAGCCCTTTCGTTCTTCTGTCTGTCACGAGGGCACAACTGCAATTTTGTTCAGTTCTAGCAACTAAATGAGTATTAAAGGTGTGGTTCACTCATTTAATCCATAAAGCGGCCTCTATTAAGAAATAATACCTTGTAGGTCGGTCTCGGGAGAAAAAATAAACCGGTGTACTACTTCTTGTAGGAGCTAAAAGCAGTGTTTTGTGTACTGCATGTTGACATGTTGCTTATCAATGCCAGCCGGTTATCAGGCAGCCCAGCTGCTGAGTACATGCTCCAAAAACATGTTGATCTGCCCAGCTTATGTAAGTTTCAACTACTTTTGACCATATTAGGATGTGGAAGTAGCACCCCATCATTTCTCAGAATCAAAAGGGAGGTGGGGGTTGAATAGTATAACTGATGCTGCGTGGTGTAGGGGAGTGGGCTTTTGCAGAAGGATCTCCAGCCGAGGTGGTTAGATCGAAGCTGGACGCTGTCCCCTGTGAAGTGTTGGTGATGTATGGATGAGTTGTGTAAATAAATGCCCCCCGCTGAGTTTGGACAGAACCTGTCTCCTTCCTGTCCATAAAGTTTATGAACAGAATTGGTGGCAAAGGGCAGCCTTGACGGAGTCCAACTCTCACTGGGAACGAGCCCGACTTACTGCCGGCAATGCAGGCCAAGCTCTGACACCGATCATACAGGGACCTAACAGCCTGTATCAGAGGGCCTGGTACCCCATACTCCCGGAATACCCCCCACAGGGCCCCCCGAGGGACGTGGTCAAACACCTTCTCCAAATCCACAAAACATAAGTAGACTGGTTGGGTAAATTCCCCTGCACCCTCCAGCATCCCCTAAGGGGTATAGAGATCGACAGGCGGATTGGTTCGACGTCTGCAGTGATGCGGATGCTGAGCCGATCTGTCTTGGTGAAGAGGGAGCTGAGCCAGAAAGCCAGGCTCTCGATTTACCGGCCGATCTACGTCCCTACCCTCAGCTATGGTCATGAGCTTTGGGTCGTGACCGAAAGAACGAGATCGCGGATACAAGCGGCCGAAATGAGTTTCCTCCGTAGGGTGGCCGGGCTCAGCCTTAGAGATAGGGTGAGGAGCTCGGACATTCGGGAGGGACTCGGAGTAGAACCGCTGCTCCTCCGGATCAAAAGGAGTCAGCTGATGTGGTTTGGGCATCTGGTCAGGATGCCTCCTGGACGCCTCCCTGGGGAGGTGTTTCGGGCATGTCCTGCCAACAGGAGGCCCCCGGGTCGACCCAGGACACGTGGAGAGGTTACATCTCCAATCTGGTCCGGGAACAACTTGGGGTCCTGCCGGAGGAGATGGTGGAGGTGGCCGGGGAGAGGACGGTCTGGAGCTCCCTACTTGGGATGCTGCCCCTGTGACCCAGACCCGGATAAGCGGAGGAAGACGACATTGATGACGGTATAGAGCTGGTCCAGTTTTCCATGGCCAGGACAAAAACCACATTGCTTCTCCTGAATCTGAGGTTCAACAATCCGACGGACCCTCCTCTCCAGAACCCCTGAATAGACCTTTCCAGGAAGGCTCAGGAGTGTTATTCCCCCTGTAGTTGGAACACACCCTGCGGTCCCCCCTTTTTAAATAAGGGGAACACCACTCCGGTCTGCCAGTCCAGTGGGACTGCCCCCGATGTCCACGTGATATTGCAGAGCGTCAGCCAACACAGCCCCACAACATCCAGAGCCTTAAGGAACTTCGGGCAGATCTCATCCACCCCCAGAGTCTTGCCACAGAGGAGCTTTTTAACCAACTCAGTGACCTCAACAACAGAGATTTGAGAGGCCAACCCAAAGTCCCCAGACTCTGCTCCCTCACTGGAAGACGTGTCGGTGGGATTGAGGAGGTCTTCAAAGTATTCTGCCCACAGACCCACAACATCCTGAATAGAGCTCAGCAGCACACCGTCCCCAATATAGATAAAGTTGGTAGCGCACTGCCCCCCCCCCCCCCCGCCCGCCCCCCCAGTTGACAGCTCCGCCCCTCTCTTCACCCGAGTGTCCAAGACATGCGGCCGCAGGTCAGATGAAACAACAAAGTCGATCATCGAGCTGCGGCCTAAGGATTTTGGATGCCGTCCGATATATTCCGATACAGTGTGTTTGGGCACATATTGAATTACTTCCAATTACAATATAGGAGCGGGACATCCCTAATTAAAGCAGTCAGAAAACCCCTCATTGGACCCACATCTACAACTGATCCATCAAAGATAGCTGCCAACACAAAGGTGGCTACGACCCAGATCGTCTGAAGAGTCATTCCTTCCATTACAGACCAAGATTGTGGTTGACGATGCCATTTCCCTACCTGACACAAACTGCTTTCATCAATAGAACTTTCTGCTTAGCAACTCCCTATTTGGGACCAGAGTTTTGTTAAACATTAATAACTCTTGAATTTGTGCGAAAACAAGGCGCCACCTTTAACATTCCAACAGAAGCTCTGACCGGGTTTTCCCACTGTCGAAAAATGTATGTCAAGTTTACAATAATCAACGTGGACATCCCTGGAAGATGCTCCCTCTCACATTAGGCTCCAAGTCTCGCTGTCACCACACAGCTATTTATAGCTCCCCCCAGCAGGAACCCAGCCCACTGTGTTTCTTTTCTTGGGGGAGTGCAGACAAACTGCTGCAGAAACACACTCAGCTACACCCCGACCTTCCTCACACGTGGTGTGTGTGTGTGTGTGTGTGTGTGTGTGTGTGTGTGTGTGTGTGTGTGTGTGTGTGTGTGTGTGTGTGTGTGTGTGTGTGTGTGTGTGTGTGTGTGTGTGTGTGTGTGTGTGTGAATCCTGACATGAATGTGCACGCAAACACACAATATTTGTGGAACCCTGTTTACTTTTTCAAATTGTGTTACTCAGAGGTCCCACAATTATCCCAGGCTGGGGTTTGATTTATGTTTTTGGGAGCAGGGACTCTGCTGGGCTAAGCAACTTGCTGCTCCAAATAGTACATCAGTGCCACCCTGAGCGGATCAAGCCATTATTTCCAGTCGCGACTGGGGTGGGGTGGGGGGTGGTGGTGGTGGTGGTGGTTGGGGGGGGGGGGGGGTTGTTTTCACAGCTCCTCTTATGCAAAAGCAACCTGAAGCCAAAAGACGAGTGTTTTTGCTCTTGTTGCTTGCAGGAGCAGGATGGATTTTTGAAAACTGGAGGGAATCCATGATGTGTGCTGCCATCACAGGTGTTGGAATATCAATGGAGGACCGCGAGTCTGAAGTAAAAACGTTAAAAAGTTCTGAGGAATAGCCCGCTGTTTGTGCTGTCTGTTAATCGTCTGAAGCACCATGAGAACAGTGCTAACGAGCATTTCATGATTCCAAATTTAAACGATTATCGCCGTCTCTATGGAAACAAGTCAAAGCCACGTGAACATTTGCTGCTTCGTTTGTCACCAACTTGAAATGTACTCGTCTGCTGGTTTACAGAGCAACATAATGGGAAAAACATACTTCCTAACCAGTAAACAGACGTGACCGCTGTTTGTGATGAACGTGATGAGAAGTACTGATCCAGTAGGATGGCTTTATTTGGTTCATCCGCTGCGACAGAAGACCTGCAGCTGGTGACCTGCCACAGTCAAACGTTCTGGTCTGAGAGCACACACCCCCTTACAACACACACAGGTTTGTCTCTCTTCATGACGACACTGTACTGACTTCCTGTTGTGTGTGCAGCCTAATCCACAACTACTTAATTATGACCCCAATAAATGTAGCGTTCAGTGAGATTTCTCCGCACGGTTCCACCCGCTTCCTGAACATCCGATTATGAAGGTTTAGTCAGAATGATGATTGTTTATGACCTGCGTTCATTTAACCGGTTTTAAATCCTTTTGTAGTTCATTTTGAACAGAAATGTTGACTCTAATCACTGAAATGACAGCAGGTGTTTTCTGATTGTTTAAAGCTGCTCTCAGGTAGCAGAACCTAACCACAACTCCACAACATGGCAGAACACATTTAGATTTGCGTCATTTGTGGAACTGATACTTCAAAGCTGTATTTTTTACTCAAAAGAAGAGTGAACGAAGGCAGCGGAGGAGTAGCGTAGCTGTTAGCCAATCAGATGTTTGCATATAATGAATATTAATGAGTAAAACTCAAAATCCTTTTTTCCATCAAAAACTACTCTTAAGGCATTTATTCACATTAGAGACCTGAAAGAGAGCTCTAAAGTCACTGAGTGCGTTTACATGCAGCCAGTAACCCTTTTAAAACCCGAATATTCACAATAACCCGGTTCCGCAGGTCCATGTGAACACCGCCAAAAACCCGGATATGCTCATAACCCTGGGGTAACCCTTTTCTAACCTGAATGTTTGGTCGTGTAAACGCATACCGGGATATCCCCATCAAAGCGTGTGTTCTGCACATGCTCTGTTCGCAAGGAGTCTTGGTCTTTTGAGTAGCGAGACGTCTTGTATGCGCCAGAACACCGGAAGTAAACAACAAGTTGGGAGCAACATGGCGAGTCGCGGCACAGCACCACACTTTTGGAGTGACGAGGAAACTAAAACGCAAACAAGCGCGGTCGCTATCTCTTCCGAACTGGGAAACATGTTGTTGTTTTCACGGATACCGGAACAAGAAGAACCGGAAATGACGCATATTGCGTCTGGATGTAGTCCATACGTCCTGACGCTACCCCAACGTCCGCATTTAAATCGGGTTATGCAAGTTAGGGGTAACTCTTTCTATTTATGCTTGTAAACGGGTTATTCTGATCAACTCAGAAACCCGAATCCCGACCTTAACCCGATCATAACCCGGATATTGGCTGCATGTAAACGTAGTCAGTGGCTGGCAAAGTTTAGACGTAAGCAATGCTCTTTAAATGAGTGTGTGTGTGTGTGTGTGTGTGTGTGTGTGTGTGTGTGTTTATACAATGTATATTTAAACAACAATTTATAATTTTATGTGTTAGCCCTTTCGTTCTTCTGTCTGTCACGAGGGCACAACTGCAATTTTGTTCAGTTCTAGCAACTAAATGAGTATTAAAGGTGTGGTTCACTCATTTAATCCATAAAGCGGCCTCTATTAAGAAATAATACCTTGTAGGTCGGTCTCGGGAGAAAAAATAAACCGGTGTACTACTTCTATGACCTAATGGTTTCCCACATCACAGCCGAGTTTCAGACAGCAGGTTTTGGAGTCTTATTTCCTCATTTTTGTAATTCTCGCAATGGATTGGATAACAGCACCGTGACTCCCACTGATTTGCAACAAGGATTTTTTTTTTGTATTTGTGCTACAAATAACACAAGCCTGGAGGTGCTTCTGCCGTGAGGTGAAGCTGCTAATGCTAGTGATTAGCTTCTGCTACCTGAGACGTCCACTGCTGCTTCCCAGACATTAAACCAACAGCAGCCTTCCCCGTCGTGAGTCAAGATGGGTGAGTCCATGAATGTTAGTGATTTTCAAACTCCTAGAGTTTCACTGTCTGTTTGCTATCAGAAGCTAATGCAGGAGATAGGTGTAGGAGACTATTTTCATGTTCAGCCTGCATGTTAAACTCAGAGTGACCGATTATACTCAGAAAAAAAGAAAACATTTCAGTCATCCACACCTTAAAAAATTAAAAACCATAGGTGTCATGTCTTAACAAACTAGAACATTTGCATTCAAATGCCATTCTACACAAATGCAAGTCAAACTCTTTGAGTCTTGCATTTGCAGACGCAAATGCCTCCACAGAAGCTGGTGCATTAAACTCACAGCTGCACACAACCACAAAATGCTGTTTCAGTGTGTTTGTGCACGTTCTACAAGTTGTTGTTTGCTAAAAGGCATCTGGTTGGTCCCCGTGTCAACGTGCAGCGGGAGTACACGGCTCTGGGAAGTCGTATTCATTTAAAAGTACATAATAAATCATTGAAGCAGCTAAACTTCACAATACTTTTTGTGGAATTACTATTTGTAAAAAGTAGCAGAAACTTTATGAGGTGATCTTTGACTATGTGTGTCCTCGTGGATGATCTACAAATAGACTGCATGGAATCCATCCACATCTATAATTCATATGAGCCAAGTATTATGTTCTGGAAAACAATGATTGGATTTGTTAGGATGGTGCAGCGGTACCCTCATAAACACTGTTTACCACAGAATCATGCCCAGAACTAAAACGTCGCTGTTCCCTCTACCTATGATGCTCTGTGGCCAGATCATCTTTAGGGCTCACGTTTAGAGGTAAAACCTATAAACGATGAACGACGAATGTATTCAAAGTGAGGCGAGGATCACGAGTGGAGTTCGTGGCTCTTGTGGATAATCAGCTGAAGAAAGGGAAAGCACATGAGAAACACATTTTAGCTGGTTCGATTGCTCAAACTGAACCCACTCCGGTCCTCGCTCTGAGACATGATGGAGAACTCCACCGATGGGCTCGTTATTTAGGAATAACAGACGAGCTGCAGGTGTGCAGCTCACACTCTTCTGCTGAGTCGGTCTTATTCTGGGTTACCTGGAGTTTCAGAAAACAACATTTTAAAGCTCAGAGCGCGCCCGTGTAACCCTGATCCACGCGTGTTGTTACATGGATGAGCACACGCGGTGAGAGCAGACAAAGAGACAGAAACCGGATCTTACAGGAGATGCCAGGAACAAGAGCAACGACGTAGATCCTGAACACTGAATTATTGACCCTGATACTCCCCCTCTGCCCAGCATACGACTGAATGTGTTTTCAAGACAGAAACTGTCCATTTTGCTGGAATCAACTCCGTTTGTTCCCCATTCTCACTGGCAAAGTTAAATCCAATTCATTGTTCACTTATTTAAAGAAATTGTGGTCATCTGGAGCTTTAAGTTACTTTAATATAAATTAATATCGGCTGACAATTTGTAAATAATAATAATAAAAAAATTCTGCAAGTAAAAAAGAATTTATTTCTAACTAAATTCTTAATCAAACGTCTTTACTCCCAGGAGCTCTACCTCTTTAAAATATTTAGTACATTCTTCACATCATGTGCATATCTTCTGCTCTCTGGTGGAGGATCCAAGTCAGGGTATCTGCAGGTTTAAGGGAGCCAAATTTAAGACTTTTAAAGACCTTTTTTAAGGCCACTTTGACCAAATTTATGCTATTTTTAAAAATTTTATTTCTGCTATAATTTCCAGCTGTTGCCTGGAACCGCGTCGCGAACGTGGGATTAGCCATCCATTTACCATTAAACTTGCAATTCCCCATGGCGCAAGCTCCCACTAGCTTAACCAGCTAATGTGCTCACCTAAAAATAGCCCCCTTTCACAACCAACTGAACGTGTACGGTTCCGCTTACGCCAACATCACACACAAAAAATGCTGAACACTAACTAGAAATTCACGAAAATGTCATAGAAACAAAATAATCTAGTTTATTGGGTCTTTGGTAATTTAAGACCTTTGGAAACAGTATTTAAGGATTATTTGTCATTTTTAAGGATTTTCAAGGTCTTAAATTTGGAAAAGTAAATTTAAGACTTTTTACGGACCCACGGATACCCTGTAAGTACTGCAGTTTGAACGTGAGCTAAATTTCACAATATTGCTATTAATATGCCGTGAACACCTTTAGAGAGCAAAGAGCAAAGCAGGGTTGAAAAACCTTTTCAGTCCGGATGTGAGGCTTTTAAACTCTGACCTCTGAACTTGCTACACTGGGCTGATTTGTTATTTGGGCTAGCTTTTTTTCCTCCCATGCATCAAT
The DNA here is from genome assembly GCF_043380555.1 of Nothobranchius furzeri. Lineage (NCBI taxonomy): Eukaryota > Metazoa > Chordata > Actinopteri > Cyprinodontiformes > Nothobranchiidae > Nothobranchius > Nothobranchius furzeri. The sequence goes on from NC_091754.1 coordinate 58,999,576, forward strand.
GCTGTTGAATAACAATAGTAACTGTAACTGGATCTGAAACTAGTCTAGGATACATGTCTAGTGCAGGGCTATTCAATTCTGGGCCTGGAGGGCCAGTATCCAGCTCGTTTTAGTTTTAACCCTGCTTCAACACACCTGATTTCAATCAGCAGGCGATTTACGGGCTTCTGCAAAGCCTGATGAGCTGCCGGACAGATGATTCAGCCAATGAATCTAGTGCGTTGGAGCAGTGGAACCACTAAACGTGCTGGATACCGGATCTCGAGGCCTGGAATTGAATAGCTCTGGTCTAGTAGGTGGGCTAATGGTTGGTGTCAAAAAAGGCAAAAGGGCAAGAAGAAAAACACGGTACCGAAGCACCCTCCCTGAGAAACTCCCCCAACCATCCGGCAGTAGATTGGTGATAAATAACATCGTCTGCAGCCTGATGGAGCAATGTGGAACACAAGTGTCCTTCAGCAACCAAAAAATGATAAATGGCCCGCACTAGTATAGCGCCTCTCAGAGTAAGGACTCCAAAGCGCTTTACACTACAGTGTATCATTCATCCATTCACACAAGCATTCACACGCTGGTTGTGATGAGCTACGATGTAGCCACAGCTGCCCTGGGGCGCACTGACAAGAGGATAGGCTGCCGAGCACAGGCGCCACCGGTCCCTCCGACCACCACCAGCAGGCAAAGTGGGGTAAGTGTCTTGCCCAAGGACGGGATCGAACCTGCAACCTTCCGATTACTGGGCAACCCACTCAACCTGTTGAGCTACTGCTGCCCCTTTATCAGAAACATCTGATAAAACCACAAGGTAGAAATCTCTTTGAAAACCAACACTGTTATTCTCTAGACTGGTGGCCGCAGTTGTTAGGGGAACATTTGTGATGTCATGAAGTTCCATCCATTCATTTTCTTCCGCTCATCTGGAGTCGGGTCGAGGGGGCAGCAGCCCAAGTCGAGAGGTCCAGACTTCCCTCTCCCCAGTCACTTGGGCCAGCTTTTCCAGGGGAATCCCAAAGGCATTCCCTGGCCAGGTGAGAGACATAGTCCCTCCACCGTGTCCTGGGTCTCCCTTTAGGTCTTCTCCTGGTTGGATGTGCCCGGATAACCTCATCAGGGAGGCATCCAGAGGGCATGCTGACCAGATGCCCGAGCCACCTCAACTGGCTTCTCTCGATGTGTCCTCCATTTCCGAATCAAGACCATGGTCACAGATTTGGAGGAGCTGGCATGCGTAAACCTCACATTAAATCATGCAGTGAGGCTGGTACATACGTTCAGCAGTGTGTCAGGTTATTGTATCAATCACACACCCAAGACTCACAACTTTGGTGTGTGTTGAGAGGACTATGACTAAAAGGCATACTAGGCTGTGTGTGTGATGATAAACAACAGAATGGAATAAAAATCAATCTGCTAATGTGATTTATCATCCTTTTCCCTCTCTGTTCCCTTCATTTCCCATCATGACAGCTGCTTTTCACTCACTGTCTGACCCCATCAGTCATTTACATCTCTGGCTGTCTATCATTTCATATCATGTTTCACTCAACCCTGCGTACATTGGATTTGTTTATCTGTTCTTCCACTCCTGTTGCCTCCTTTCCCTTCATCCCAGATGTGGTTCCTCTATCTGATCATGCCCCTACCCGAGAAATAAAAGAGCTGCCCGGGTTCTCTGCAGGAGGACCACCTGACGCGTTAAAACCGGACACATCAAACACATCCACCGATGCAAATGTCATTTTGCCCGTTTGTACATCCTGCCTCGGAGAAGGGTCAAAGCCAAACACACTCGGGCAACAGCAACATTTCTCAACTGCACACGAGACAAACAGCAACGCACACAAACACTAATGAGCCTCACATCCAGGCACTCAAAAGCAGCAGCCACAGACAAACTGACTCACACACAAACACAGTCACTCACACACAGTCTGCCAGCAGCATTAATTAGCAGAATGTTCCCTGTCCAACCAAATCTAATAAGCAGGCGATGGAGCTGGTTTACATGGTGCAACGTAATGAGAGAACGCACCTTTGAAAGGAGCTAAAACGAGTTTAGTCAGAGCGCTGCTGACTGGAATATTTGCAGCAACATGCAGGATTTTAATGCGATACATCATCTGCCAACTGTACTCTTTAATAGCACATTATTTTTCCTGAGGAAGAAAAGCACTGGACAACAAAAGAAAGAAAAAGCAGCATGACTCTGCATCACATTCAGTCAGAGTCATGGATGGATGAACTAAAACACAATCTGTTCTTTTTCTGGTATCTGAGCCTCTGAGGATGGTGGATGGTTGAAATGCTGACTCGAGGCTTGTTAAAAAGAAAGTAAAACTTTCATCAGATGAGTCGGTTGATAAAACCTGGCATTGCCAATCATCCCCACAAACAAGATCTCAGAGCTGAAGAGAAGATCCGATACATTTAACGGCCTGATAAGCCTGCTGTAGCTTCTGTTCACGGTTGTACTTGCCTTGTGAGTCAAGGTCAAGTCTCAAGCCAGAGAGGAAAAATAGGACTTATTGATTTAAGCATTTTCCGCTCAGCTTCATTACCTTGGTAATGTAATGCATCCTACCTGGATTAACAGGGTTACCTGGTAATCTGCTACACAGATGGCTCGGCAGGAAGACAGCACAGTGTGTGACCAAGTGCATAAATACAAGAGATGCCAAATCAGTGTTTTGATGGCGCCTTTGATGTTTTAAGAGTAAAGCTGCTTTAGGTGTTATCTGATGGCACGACTCTTGTCCACATAAAGTCAATTAAAAGTGGCCCAAACACATACAAGTAAAAATGTTGTTGGTATGGTATGGTATGGTATGGTATGTTATGGTATGGTATGGTATGGTATGGTATGGTATGATGCTGTGTGCTGTGTTGATTGTGGTGTGGTATGGTATGGTATGGTATGATGTTGTGTGTTGTGATGTGGTGTATGTTGCGTGGTATGGTGTGGTATGGTATGGTATGGTATGGTATGTTATGGTATGGTATGGTATGGTATGGTATGGTATGGTATGATGCTGTGTGCTGTGTTGATTGTGGTGTGGTATGGTATGGTATGGTATGATGTTGTGTGTTGTGATGTGGTGTATGTTGCGTGGTATGGTGTGGTATGGTATGGTATGGTGTGGTGTGCTGTGGCATGGTATGGTATGGTATGGTATGGTATGGTATGGTATGATGCTGTGTGCTGTGTTGATTGTGGTGTGGTATGGTATGGAATGGTATGTTATGGTGTGGTATGGTATGATGTTGTGTGTTGTGATGTGGTGTATGTTGCGTGGTATGGTATGGTATGGTGTGGTATGGAATGGAATGGTATGTTATGGTATGGTATGATGCTGTGTGTTGTGTTGATTGTGGTATGGTATGGTATGGAATGGTATGTTGTGGTATGGTATGATGTTGTGTGTTGTGATGTGGTGTATGTTGCATGGTATGGTATGGTATGGTGTGGTATGGTGTGGTATGGTATGGTGTGCTGTGGCATGGTATGGTATGGTATGGTGTGGTATGGTATGGTGTGCTGTGGCATGGTATGGTATGGTGTGGTGTGATGTGGTATGGTATGGCATGATGGAGTGTGGTAAGATGTGGTGTGGTGTATGTGGTATGGTATGGTGTGGTATGATGTGTTGTGGTGTGTGTGGTACTTTATGGTATGGTATGGTATGGTATGGTACGGTGTACAGCTCTCCTTCGTAAGTGCGGGGGTGAGGTGGTTGCACACGTTCCGTTGCTGTTTCTCACCAGTATCAGCTGATGGAGGGCTCTAGTTTCGCTGCGCCATTCGTGTCAGCGGATCGCACGCTCCGTCCTGCAGCGCTCCTCTGTGAGAGCGGGGATGGGGGTGTGGTGGTTGCACACGTTCCGCTGCTGTTTCTCACCAGTATCAGCTGATGGAGGGCTGTAGTTTCGCTGCGCCGTTTGTGTCAGTGGACACGGTAGGGCGGGGGAGGGGGGCGAGGCATGACGCTTAGCCTGGCGGGTGGGCAAGCAAAGCCTGGGGGCCTGGCAGGCTTATATAGCGCTTGGGGAAACCCTGTTTGGTATGGTATGGTGTGGTGAGGTGCGGTGTGGTGTGGTGTGGTGTGGAAAGGTATGGCATGATGTGAAATTGTAGATACAATGTGGTATTTGATGGTATGGAACAGTACTCTGCAGAATGGTAAGGTATGTTGTGGTACGGTATAGAATAGAGAAATATGGTATGGAACAGTACAATGTGATATGGCAGTATAGGAGTATGGTATGGTATGGTGTGGTATGACATGGCATGACCAATGATTGTAAAATTACCGGACAAACCTATGAGACATCACGTTTCTGAAGGGCGGATATGAAGACCAGTGGGCAGTTCCAATCACCACCATTTTGGCTGTGTGACATGTCTTGTCACAACCAGATAATCCAAAAATGGGCAAAGAGGTAGAACTGAGAGCAAGAGAACTGAGATTGTTTACAAGGGATAGGGAATGTAATTCATTTCTGGTATAAACTAGGGTTGGGGAATAAATAGAAAATTTATCGTTATTGAAATTTCTGACTCTTATCGAGATATTTTTTTTTCCCATGTCAATAAATTCGATAATAAAAAAAATGAAAAGATGTGTGTAGGTTGGCAACATTCATGTCCCTTTAAGAAGCTGTACTACCTTAAGTCACGTAAAAATGTGACTCAACGTAATACATGTGACAGCCCCATCTAGTGGACAACTTTTGTTTCTGCGCATACCTGTAGTTATTGTCCATTTATCGCTATCGAGGTGAAATCCTCAATATATCGTGATGTTAATTTTAGGCCATATCGCCCAGCCCTAGTGTAAACAGATATCTGTATATGATATGCAGTATCGTCATCATTACCGCCAAGATAATGTCTGTATTTCCTTTTATGTTTTCTTCCTTTACTTACTACCTTATTTTCTATCCATTTTACCCACTGAGTACTACTAAATATGTTCCTGCTACTAGATGAGTCACTGACGCCTGGCAAGCCAGACTAAATAAAGTTAGCAAAGCAAGAATTTGATCTAGTTCACTAGGTTAGAGTCACCGCTGTTACAGCTAAAACACAATTTCAGAGGAACCTTCCTGAGGGATTATTAAAGTTCACCTGAGTCTGAGTAATGATATCAATGATTTATTAAAACATTTCAAAATCAGTTTTATTAATGGTAATTAATAGGGCTGCATGATATTAGGAAAACCTGCGATATGTGATAACAGTGATTAATATTGCCATGACAATATTACTTGTGATAAATAAAAACTTAACTCAGGAACAAAAATAATCAAAAAAAAAGAAAATCATAAAAATTAGAAAAGCAAAAGATGTGAGGAAAGGGGAAAAGAAAATGAAGAAGAAAAGGCAATCAGTGGATCCCAGGAAAAGCAGAATCAGCAGAAAGAGCAGAACAAGGCTAACTCAGGTGTTTGCTAACCATTTAAATGAAGTGCCGTCCGCCTCGGGGGCGGGCGTCTAACCTATGAGAACCCACCCAATTGGCAAAATGGGTGAAGAGCTCTATTTGATTTATTAAAAAACATCATGCTTCCGTTTGATTGACAGAATGCATTATGTGTAGCAAACATTTGAGCTGACCATTCATTGCGATATTTATCGGTTCTTTGCGATATGCATATTGCGCAAGCCGATATCACGATAACGATATATTTGCGACATGTGCAGCCGTAGTAGTTAATAATGCTGGGGAATGTAAAAGGTGGGACTCTAAAGTTAGGACCATTTAGTGAACAGGTTATGATTGACTTTACAGAACATGTACCCATTCGTAGTTTTATTTTCCTTTGTAGTTTTTGGTACTTTTTAACTCCTTTCATTACTATTAAAGCAAGTGGCCTTGGACTCTTAATGCTTTCTATCTGTTGTTCAAATTATTCAAAATATAAAGGAATGAAAAACATTGTTGCTCAAGAGCAGCTAAAAGGTTGCCAACACTAATGCTCACTGGGGTAAATCCAGAACAACCCAAACTTTATACCAATGTAGATCCACTAACAGCAAGGTTAGGCCAGGTCAACCTAATTTTAAGGTTGAGGGATCACGGTTCCTCTGTGCTAAAGGTAATGGAGCTCTTAATAATTTCCACAGTTTCATTTGATTCTGTGTTATTGGTTAGTCAGTGAGGCGTTTCGTTTCTTTCGGCTCTGTTAGGACAATATGTTTTAGGTCCCCTTCTACTGAACTCAGTGTTTCAGGGTCTGTTTTAAAGACATCTGATCAGATTCGGGACAAACGTTTGCTTCAATCACAAGCTGTTGGTGGCTCCAGATTATTATCTAACTAAACTGCACACTAACGTCCGAGGAAGATAAAAGTCACGACATGATTTTTACATCTGAAAGGTCGTTCACTGGTGTTAATGGTGCTATTTAAAGAAAAAAGGCTTTGTGGAGGTTGTTTACTACCAACGCTGGTGCCAAATGGAGGACTTAATTAATACATAATCAATCATTTTGATACCTAATGGCACATTTTGCAAAAAGTAAACCGTGGTATGATTTTTTTCCCCACATCACCGACCCTTAGTTAACACACGTCTGTATGCTCCAGAACAGCAAAACCCTGCTTCTTAGAAGAGGTCACGCTGATGATCAGTAATCAGAACATTTAATGAACAGCTTCTTTCCCTCTCCGTTTTGATGGAGGCAGCATGACTAGATTCTGTTTTAGTTCACATGAGGTTAGGTTAGAATAATTTTAGAATCAAGTAAAGTCCAGATTGTTTTCACTTTGCTCTGATATGTAAAAAATATCCTTTTTTTAAAAGAGCGGTCATTCATTTGTGATTCCAAGAACAAAAAACCACGGGGAAGGTGATTTAGCTAGTACAAAAAAAGCCAGAGAGTGTGAGAGTGTGCTCTCAGATGAAGTGTTTCCAGTTTCAAGAGGCAAAAAAATGTTGCGATCGATAACCACAACAGTGAAGCTCAACATCGATTGGTTCACTGCAACGAGATTGCAATTAAAATGAGCTTCATCAAGTCCTTTCTAGTTTTGCCTCTCTTCCTAATGCAAGCACACACACACACACACACACACACACACACACACACACACACACACACACACACACACACACACACACACACACACACACACACAACATGTGATGACTAGTGGTTTCTTAAAGCCATGTGGGATGATGGGATACCGGATTCTTGACAGTCCTCATTTGGAGGAGCCTCAGCAGAGAACATTGGAGTCAAGAATCATTTTAAATTGCAGTGCGAGCATTTATGATCTGCCCTAATAGACAGTGTGAGTGTGGATGGATGTGGTTAGATGTGATGACGTGTTCACGAATGACTGGCACCAGCATGAGATTTGCCTGCAGCCGAATAGAGCTGTTGCACTTTTGAGGAGTTATAGCGACATGTCTCTCCGTCTTTCCTGATCTCTCTCTCTCTCTCTCTGTCCATCTGTAAAACACACAGTGGGGCGGTTCTTCAGCCTGCTTCGGCTAATTGTCATCAAATCAACTTCTTTGGGAACCTCTGACCTTGTGTCAGCATGCGCCTGAAGCAGTCACTGATGCACTGGGAGTGTCTTCACTTTAAATCCAGCTGACAGTGTGAACAGAACCAGCTCCTTTGGTTTGTTCTTACTGTGTCTAGTTTCTAATTCCATTAAAAAACCAAAAATGGAATTAGAACCAGCACCGCCCTACGAGTGATCAGGCTCTGCAGCACTCCTGCAAACACACATGCTCATTTACAGTAACCAACTGCTGCTAGAACTGCAAATCAGTCAGCTAAAGGAATCGTCTTAGGGAGACAGTGACACTCGTTTACCTCAAAACTGCTGGAGCTAAATTGGAAAATGGGAAGTTAATTGTGAGAATTGATCCTCTCCAAAGCAGATGGACTAATTTATGCACCATAGTCTGGAGCAATTTGATGCTGGCTACATAAAAATATTCATCCTCGGGGGGGGGGGGGGCATTATTTCATCTCAGGGGCAGTTAGCATCAGGCTGTGTGAGCTACACCGTCTTATGAGATATCATATTGCAGATGAACTTTATACCTAAGCTGAGATCCGCAGACCTTCCTCTCTGGGGATACTCCAAAAATAACCCTAACCTTAGCCTTCCAATGCCAAATCTGAGATATAACCTCTCCATCCAGTCTTGGGTCTCCTCCAATGGAACAAGTCTGAAGCACATCCATTCCCAGGAGAAGGGATGTTGCTCTTACTACACTCAAACCACCTCAGCTGGTCTCTTTCCATGAGGAGGAGCAGTGACTCCACTCTGAACCCTTCCTGCATAGCCGATCTTTGGCATGGAAACTCTCGTATATTAACTGTTTCTTACCTATTCTTCGTATTATGTTCATTGATGAAAAGTTTGCCCCAGCTTGCCTGGAGACTAGAGCTTCGCTCACACCCTCAGCTTTCTGAATGATGACACAAGAGGCAAAGAAGGATTAGAACTCACCTCATGATCATGCTATTGCACTTGTAAGTATAGCTTTGATATGTGGTGGGCTGGTTTGTTTTTTTGACAGTGAATTAAAACAGACACCAGGAGATGTTAAAGCAAGCCAGAACTACCGAGTACCTGCCTAGGGCGCCAAAAACCGGAAAAGTCTGAAGCGACTGGCTAGAATGGTGTAAAGAGTGCTAATGTCCAAAAAAACAAAACAACTGTGAAAGAACTTCAAAAGCCTGGAGATTTTACCCAGGACCTCTTTACAAGACTCCAAGGGCATCGCATTACTACAGTGGTTGATTTTAGCACAGTATATATTCACCTTCAGCACAGATCTCTCTCCCAAGAGTTTAGAAAAGCATTTGGATCACTGGCTCTGCCACCATTTGGTAATTTAGAGTTTTTTGCGAACTCCACGCTAATAATTTTAGGACCACTATCAATCAGTGAGACGTTTCTGGAAAACCTGTGGTTAGTTGGCCACCATCAGTCTATTTTATTACTAAACCCTAAAATGACCTTATATGTCTAAGTTACCATCATTTTAAGAGTGTAATGGTGCTATCTCTTTAACAGGATTAGTACTTTCCTCCCAAACTTGCAGTTTCTTGTGAAAATCTAAGGACTAGAGCGACTGCCAAATCCTCAGTGCTTATCCTGCTCAACTTATCGGCTGCATTTGACACTGTCAGCCATGGCTTCCTTTTGTCCACACTCTCTAGCCTGGGCATCACAGAGAAAGCACACGCCTGGTTTGAATCGTACCTCACAGGACAACCATTCAGTGTATCTTGGCTTGAACAATACTCTACCGTGCACCATCTTGCCACAGGAGTCCCCCAGGGCTCTGTACTCGGACCTAGCATACAAAGTCCGAGACGGTACGGCTCCCATCTGCCTGAATCCTCTTGCAAAGGCTTACGTCTCGGCCCGGCCGCTCCGGTCATCACAGGATCATCGGCTAGCAGTGCCTACACCACGCTCAGGACAATCCAGACTCTTCTCATGCATCGTTCCACAAATGTGGAATGACCTACCAAGCACTACCAGAACAGCGGCTTCCTTTTCAATTTTCAAGAAACTCCTGAAGACCCTGCTCTTCAGAGAGCATCTTCTAAACTAGCACCCTCCCTGCACCCGTCCCCCCTCTCTACCGTCCACTCCTTGTTCCCTCCTCTCCATGACTGATGTCAAGTTGTTATTGTTAGCCTCAAGGGCAACATGCCGACTATCACTTGTAAGTCGCTTTGGACAAAAGCGTCTGCTAAATACATAAACAAACATAAACTTCAGTGGTCTTCTCCAGTGCCCCACTAGTATTTCTTATCAGATAAGTGTGTAGATCACCATAAAGCCACAGAATGCACAAAAGTTATGTTTGACTCTTACAACCAGTGCAGGTTTATGCTTTTGTGTCTGTACGTGAAAGTATGTGTGTAGGTGTGGACACCATAACTTGTACAGGCACACATTTATTCTAGATGCAGAATAAAATGGTTTGCGTACGTTATAGTTATTAAAGGTTTGACTAAAAGGACTGAAAGAGCCATTTTACTCATATAAATGTATGAAAACATAAATTGGCAATTGTCTCTACTGAAAAGCATTCTTGTACAAAAACAGGCAAAAAAAATAAATAAATAAATAAAATAAACCTGAGGTAAATGTTGAATAATCGAGGCTCAAAGTCTGATGAATGAGTGGATGTTGTTTCTTTTGAATGTTTGAATCTTTTCTTTAGGCTTTTTATTTATTTGTTTATTTTTTTCAAAAACAAATCTGTCTCTTCCAACTCTGACAGCTTGCTGTTTCAATCTCCATCAAAGAGCTGCCACCGGAGCAGCAGAGCACTGAACTCGGCCTGGCGTGTTCTGGACTCCGGCTACAAACAGGCGTTTGATTTCCTCTAATATGCTTGGCAGAGCTGAACACTGGACTCGTCTGATTGATACGGTCAAACACTAATCACTATGGAGCTTCAACATCCACCAAAATATCAAATACATCCTCAGCTAAGAGAAGCGTGAGATTACTCAGAAGAGAGGGGGAACCAGTGAATGAACGAGGCTGTTCATTCATTCATGTTGTTCACATATATAATCTGTGAATGAGATCTGGGGATAAAGTCACGTGGTAAAGCAACACGGGCGTTAATACCTTTCAATAAGACTCTATCCTGGGTGTGGAGCTGCTGCTGTACACTTATGAATGGTGGGTGGAAGTGGGAACTCCCCGCTTCAACGAGAGACGGTGGTAAAGCCCCGACAGGCTGGGGTGGAGGGGCTGTCAGACTGCTCACCGTCTATCACCACATAATGGGAGTGTTTGTGATTCTAATCCATAGCTGGAACATCAAACTGTCCAATTCATCCACCGTCATGTCTTACTGCTGCAGGCGGAGGTTAAACGGTTCCCCTGTGGGAGGTGCACGCGCAACACCACAAACTGTGTCCATTTGAGAATTTCAAATAAAAACTGCCCTAAAAAGTTTAACTAATAAAGCTCAATGTTCAATTTTTCTAAACGGTTTCAGTGGTGAGGCAATGGCTCAGCAGGTAGAGCTAGTGGTCCAGAAACCGGAGGGTTGCCAGCTCATTCCTACACTGTAAAAAATAGCTGTATATTCTATGGTAAACCGTAAAACCGTGACGGGAAAAACTCGTCAACTATAAAACTATTTAAAACTGTTGATTTTAAGTGAAGTTGATGTAAATACATTTATTGGTGAAAACAGTCATTTGAACATATTTTCTTTACAAAAAAAAACAATCTTACTGAAAAGCACTCTTGCATCTTTTTTAATGGGACATTTCCTTAAAATTAAAAACGGTGAAACACAAAGATTTTTGCATGTACTTATGAAAAAATACAGATTAAAATTTTTGGTAATGATGTATGATGTAATTTGATTTTGTGAAATTTGCATTAATTTCACATGAAAATAATGGACTAGATGGTGTTAGGGATGCACGTTTTCTAAAATTCCTTTAACCGGCTACTGACACTCTTAACGGTTTATAGTTAAGTAAACCATTAAGTAAATTTGTTTGATCATGTGACAAGCTCATCTCTTCTTCTGTGGTGTTTGAGTCAACATATTTTGATAGTGGCGCTTTCACGCCCTCTAGAGGCTCGAAACATATTGTAGCAGTTGCTGGGGGGGAGTTTACTTCCTGTTTCCCAGTGTGCTTAGCGGCATTTGGGTGAGGTCTGGCTGGACCATTAGTCAGAGGGAGGTGTCTTTTCTCGTCCTGACTCGTGAAGGCTGGCTGCTGTTCATTACCAAGTCATTACCAAGTTAACACTTGTGACTGCTACAATTTTACACACAAGCGCTGTTTAAAGACGCGAACAGCAATTGAGTGGGTTAAACTATTATAACTGGTTATGAACTTAACTGGTTCAGTTAGACGGTTAATTATGTACATCCCTATTACATGCTGTTAATTAAACAGTGAAAGGTGAGTGTATGTAATGAGAAAAGCCCTTTGAATTTTGTCTTTAGTGGGAAAAAAGTTGTTTTTAGAGGCACAATTTTTATTTGATAGGTTTTTTTGTGTTTATTTAACGATAAAACAAGTTTTTTTCGTTCGAGTAAAAACATTTTTTCGACAGTAAAATACTGACTTCAGCACCATTTTTAACTATAAAAACAACAATAAAAATTCCTTCTTATCATAAAAGAAAAAATGTTCTCCATAATTTTACGGTACAATTCTGGCAAACCCCAGCTGCTGCCGTTTTACTGTGAAATGTACATGTTTTCTAAATAATGTATTCGTTCTGCTTTTGTGTTCTTGGGCAAGGCATGTCATCCTGGACAACATCAAAAAATGGTTTGACAGTAATAAACCGTCATTAAATTTAAGTAAAACAAAAATAATTTTATTTGGAAATTCCCTTAGAAATGAACAAGTGCTGATCAATATAGACAATGTGGAAATTAAAAGAGTATACGAACATAAGTTCCTAGGTATAATTATAGACGATAAATTAAATTGGAAGTCACATATAAATCATATCCATAATAAAATTTCAAGAAGTATATCAATATTGAGTAAAGTAAAACACATTCTGGACCACAAATCACTCCACATTCTATATTCTCCATGACTGCACCGTATTTGTACTACTGTGCAGAGGTTTGGGGCAGTACTTACAAATGTTCATTATCATCAATCTCTATATTGCTGCTAACCACTTAAACATTCTCCCTCTCCTGATAATAACTTTATGCTTTCCTTGACGTTGGATGTGCTACTACTAGTTTATCCGTTTAATTATAGATTCACTAGGACAAATACAATAAAGTTTATCTATCGCCAAATAGAATATTTACTAAGAAATCACAATGTAACTATAGACACATTACTTGTCTTTGTGTGTGCGCGTGCATGCGTGTGTGTGTGTGCCTGCTCTGTCTTCTCGATCCCCAGTGAGTCGTGGAGGATGGCTGCTTATACTGAGCCAGGATTCTCTGGAGGTTTCTTCCTGTTAAAAGGGAGTTTTCCTCACCACTGTCGCTTTATGCTTGCTTAGTATGAGGATTGCTGTATAGTCACTGACACTAGTCAGGAAATTGATATCTGTCAGACTTCCACCCATATTTCCTCAAGGTGAACCAAAGAATTCCCTCTCAAGCAACTCCAACACAGAGAAGCCAACCATGAGGCGCCCTAATCAGATCACCTCATCCTTTTGATGTATAGGTACAGCAGATCTTCTCCAAGCTCCAGGAAGTCCTCATCTTATTTCTAAGACTAAGGCCAGCAGGCATGTGAAGGAAATTCAGTCACTTGTATACTCTCTCTGTCGGGGTTTGAGTCCTCCCAAATCCTGGAGACCCCTAAAAGATCTTCACTGGCAAACTGGTTCCAAGAGAGGTGTGAATAAAACGTGACACGAAGAACTAAACGGAGCAAAGCAATAATGCATGAGTCCGCAAACACAATTAATACAAACAGGTAACTAATCAGCCACGTTCAACATTGGAGGACAGAACCCGCCAGTCGTAATGGTTCAGAGCTCGTGCTTACGGTCCAAACGACAGTCACGTCAGGGTGAATATAAGAGCTGCAGTGATACACCACAGCTCCTGCAGTGGTTGCCAGGACAACACAATGCTGGACTGTTTTTTTTGCAGGGACTGGAAATTGACAGTGTGACAGACAGAGACGCAATCATCAGAAGTAGGGATATGTGCATATACTGTCAGCAAGGGCATGATACCTCCTCGCATTCAGACTCGGGAGTGCTTCCAGCCGATCCAACTTCAGATCTATTTGTCTTGTACACGAGCGACGTGTAATTGTTTGTCTGTTTTGCTTGCAATGTGAGGAAAGCCACTAGAGAGCCTCATTATAGATGAAATCCACATTGAGGCATGGACTTGGGGAAAATCGAAGCTTCCTCAACAACACAAATCTGTCTGTGTCACTTAAGATTAAGAGTGGGTGCTCAGTCATTACGCCGGCTTGTCTCCGGCTCATCACAACAGCAGATTTCACCAACGTCACAGAAAAATCCTGATTTCGGAGGAGTTTGGACCGTACACTCCTGGTCTGGTGTACGTTGGAAACGTAATGATTGATCTCCTTGGTCTTAAAAGGTGACACCTCCCTGCAGAGAGGCAGACAAAGAGTGTAGTGTACAGAAACAGGCTCGTGTATAATTGAAGCAGCTTTCAAACCTCTGGACGGCGTGCACTCCCACGCTAGAGCGATCCCACGCAAATTCAGCCACACCTGATTTCCATTCCTCTGACATTCATTCGTTCTCTACCGTTCAGGCACTTCAGCCCCAACAAACACACACACACACACACGCACACAAACTTAAGCATGAATGCTCCTTTCTTCATTCGCACTTTCCCTCCAGCTCATTTATGTGCCCAGTTTGGTGTGTGTATTACCCCTCCCCCACTGCATCTGCTCTTCCCATTAGATTTCATCTGTATCTCTCTTTCCAGCTCGCTGTGCCGTCTGTCATGTAAATGCCTTCCAAATTAAAACTGATCTGATCGAGTTTGCTTATAAAACGTACTTAAAAGAACCAGTCTCCCCAAGTAAGAAAGAAAAACTAGAAGCTGATGGGAGGAACGAAAAGGAAGAAATGGAATCGTCTGCAATCTGAATTCAATAAAAGGGTGGGTCTAACAAGAGGTGACGCACAAAAGCTAACATCTTTGAATATTTTGTGGGGTAAAGATTGTTTTATGCCTACTAGGGATGCACAATATTAGGAAAACCTGCGATATTCAATAAGAGTGCTTAATATTGCGATATCGATATTACTCTCGATAAATGAACAAATACTAAAGTATGCAGTGTTGATGTCGTCTGGCGTGTGACGTCTGCTCTGGGTTCAAAGCAAACAAAAACTAATGCATGAATTCCATTACAACATAACATTTTTATTGCAAAGACATGCAGCTGCACCTGCTACTGTGTTAGCAGCTGCACCCGCTACTGTATTAGCAGCTGCACCCGCTACTGTATTAGCAGCTGCACCTGCTACTGTATTAGCGGCTGCACTCGCTACTGTATTAGCGGCTGCACTCGCTACTGTATTAGCAGCTGCACCTGCTACTGTATTAGCAGCTGCACCCGCTACTGTATTAGCAGCTGCACCCGCTACTGTATTAGCGGCTGCACCCGCTACTGTATTAGCAGCTGCACCCGCTACTGTATTAGCAGCTGCACTCGCTACTGTATTAGCAGCTGCACCTGCTACTGTATTAGCAGCTGCACCCGCTACTGTATTAGCGGCTGCACCCGCTACTGTATTAGCAGCTGTACCTGCTACTGTATTAGCGGCTGCACCCGCTACTGTATTAGCGGCTGCACCCGCTACTGTATTAGCGGCTGGACCCGCTACTGTATTAGCAGCTGCACCCGCTACTGTATTAGCAGCTGCACCCGCTACTGTATTAGCGGCTGCACCCGCTACTGTATTAGCAGCTGTACCTGCTACTGTATTAGCGGCTGCACCCGCTACTGTATTAGCGGCTGCACCCGCTACTGTATTAGAGGCTGCACCTGCTACTGTATTAGCGGCTGCACCCGCTACTGTATTAGAAGCTGCACCTGCTACTGTATTAGCGGCTGCACCCGCTACTGTATTAGCGGCTGCACCCGCTACTGTATTAGCGGCTGCACCCGCTACTGTATTAGCGGCTGGACCTGCTACTGTATTAGCGGCTGCACCTGCTACTGTATTAGCGGCTGCACCCGCTACTGTATTAGCGGCTGCACCCGCTACTGTATTAGCGGCTGCACCCGCTACTGTATTAGCGGCTGCACCCGCTACTGTATTAGCGGCTGGACCCGCTACTGTATTAGCAGCTGCACCCGCTACTGTATTAGCGGCTGGACCTGCTACTGTATTAGCAGCTGCACCTGCTACTGTATTAGCAGCTGCACTTGCTACTGTATTAGCAGCTACACCTGCTACTGTATTAGCAGCTGCACCTGCTACTGTATTAGCAGCGCTGCACCCGCTACTGTATTAGCAGCTGCACCCGCTACTGTATTAGCAGCAAAACAACAAACTGCATGCATGCAGTTTCTCAGTGACTTTAAAACATCACCTCCACCATAAAACTTTTTCTGATGCTCCAAACACAGAAAAACATCCCTTACCAGGGTTTTGGAATAAATAAAAATATCAGAAAGTAAGTTTAAATGTTAAATAATAGTTAACATCACTTAAATGCAACAGCAAATTCTCTCATTGCTACTGAACATTTTCTCCACTTATGTGGTTATGATAGAAGGCTGTTGCTGTAATTGGGAAGTGAACTGTGCTGGGCCAAACTAGGAGAATATTAAGATTTTCTGAGGGAAAGAGAAAAACAATTGTCTACCTTTCAGAAGAGGAACTGGCAAAAGAACTACATGGAAAATATGTGAAAACGTTTGGTTTTAACCCCAAATTGAACAAGTTTACCTAGATCTTAAAAAGCAGCTCAGATGATGAAACTGCAACTATGATTCTGATAACAAGCTAACAAACTGAACTAGCTCCTCTTAAGATAACCGGCTAGCAGAGCTTCTGACTGACAGTTTATGTGCAGCAGCAAATCAACTATCCTGATTAACAAGGTTATAAAAGCTCATAAATGAAAAATCACTTTTGGGCCATTCCCATCTGTACCGGGTCGGCCCGGGCCGGGTAGCCCCAGTCGGCCCCAGCCTGGCCCGGTTGATTCCACACATCCATGCCTTAAGCCCATGTGGGCTGATTCTACCCACCAATCAGAGGCTTGCTCTAATGGAAGGTGTGAATTTGCTGTCAGCAGTGGGTGTATTGGCCCTGGTCGGCCTGAAGCAGTACCCCTCGGGAAGAGGGCCGAGAATGAGCCTTGGTTGGCCCGGGAAAATTCCAGGCCACCCAGATATGTAAACAACCTACGCTACCCGGCCCGGGCCGACCCGGTACAGGTGGGAATGGGGCTTTTGATGTGTGGGGGAGCTTTTCCAGGCCCTCTTTAGCAGGGTGGGACTGGGAGGAGAGTGCTGTAGCCTTTTAGTTGGAAGCTAACCGGAGCCCGGGGCTAACATCACCACCTACAACACTAGCGACATGGAGGTGGGTTGGTTCACCGGCACGTGTCGGAGTCAGCCCGGTAAAAATGATTAACGACACCGAGCGGACTCACGTTCACGTTTGAAAGCAGCGCTGAATCCAGAAACATCAGCACAAAGTGTGTTCGTTGCTCTGAGCCAGCATGACGAACAAGGGAACGGTGCCGCTAATGTTCGGGTGTTGCTTTCCATCCTATGGGTCTACGTAGGGGGCGGGCATATTACGTGAACGGACCCATCTCGGACCCATCTGATTGGCCGCATATCAGAAGGGCTACATTTGATTGGTCAAATAATACTTCCGCGTAAAAAACAGAGCTGGTTTACAAAAAGCTGATGTATGACACGGATGGAAATGTTTGAACCAAACATTTATCGTCATTTTTGACGTGCTTTGTGACGGGCCTATTGCACGGCCTGTTATCCCGACGATGATACTATATTGCGCAATCCTAATGCCTACTGAATTTAGCTGTACATGTGCATGTGCTAATGACAGGATCTAAAACTCACAATATCAAAGTAACAATATTTTCTCATTATTTCCAGGGTAGCATTTTCCTCGCCAAACCCTATTTCGCAAATGCCCCAAAGATACGATGTTGAATACATATCAGAAATATTTTTTCTTAGAAGTGGGCACATTCAGGTGTAGCTACACCCATCCTCCTCCTCCAAGGCCCGCTTACATACTTGTAGATATATTCTGCAAGTTTTCAGACTGCAGTATCACTTTTTTATTTTTAGCTACTTTTGAGTTATTGGAGACATTGTACGCTCTGGCATGAAACAACTTATTGTTCTCAAAGAGTTGTTGGGACTGTGGGCCCCTCCCTACTCCCAAATCACTCGCAGGCAGCCCAGTCCTCGGACTGTAGTGACCTCCTGAGCAGGTGAATTGATTCCCTCTGTATCCAGGCTGGAAAGTGCTGTCTGTCTGAAGCCACTGCGAGATGAAGCCTAGTATAGTGTGTGTCTTTTGTTACATGTTCATGCTTTACTGTGACTTGCTTTACGACAAACCATGAAGTTAAAAACAAATCAGGATACAACAGAAGTGAGTAAGTCTATCAGCGAGCCTGTTTAGCGTTCCTGTCAGTCCAAAGCCCTGATGATAGAGAAAAGTGACATTAAATTTTCAAATCACAAGAAAGAGTATTTTATTTTCCCTCCTCCGTTACATCACTGCTGTCTTCTGCTGGGTGCATGACAGCTGCATGGACATGGTCATCCAGGCAAATGCAGCTGACATCAATTAAACTTTGTGGTCCTTTTAGGACAGCCAGTAGCTATCTTCCCTTACTGATGACTTAGTAGCACTGCAAAGAGCTAAAAGTGTTAGCATGTGTGTCGGGCTAACACTACGGGAGCTAACAAGCTAGCTAATGAACGAGCTAGCAAACCGCTCTATGAAACTCCTCATGGAACCACAGAAACGAAGCAACAACCTGCACAATTACAACAATTCTCAACATAAATATATTTACTTAGTGTTTGTTCTGTGTTTACGCTCATGTACACTGTTTAAACGAATAATCTTCTCTGGTGATTTAGCAGGCACTTCTTTAACCTCGTCACGTTTGCATAAAAATTCTAACCTGATCCCGAATAAAAAGCCTAGATAAAAAGCTGAATGCAGTAGAGATTTCCATGTGACTTAAAACCTTCCCTCCAGGCCAAAGGTAGTTCATGATGGCAAACATCCCAAGCAGCCAGCTGCACAAGGATGAAGTTATCCTGGATCACACCACGTCAGGCAACATCCCTCCGACACCCAGGAGCCCAGAGAGCATCCCAGGTTGTCTTATTTACAACGATGTATTCTGTTTGATATAGCTTTCACGTATCCTTGATATGCATTTGAATCCAGTCATTGCCAACGTCCGGTATCCCTAAGAAGGGGAAATGTGAATGCAAAGTTTGTCGCAGGCTTGCTAGCTAGATTATAACTGTCATAAATGGACCTGCTGATGTCTGTTAGGTCAAAGAAATTGGGGACCAATGTCTTGAAGAGGTAATCCCTGCTGCGGTACAATTCAGGGTTTCCCCCAGAGAATGAGTTAAGCCTGGCGGATTCGGCCGTCAGAGGGGAAAGGGGGGGGGGGGGGGGGTCGTGCGCTCCTCCGTGGGGGTGGGGGGGTTTCACACGTTCCGCTGCTGTTTCTCACCAGTAGCAGTTGATGGAGGGCTCTAGGTTCGTTGCGCTGTTCGTGTCAGCAGACACAGTAGGGTCGGGGAAGGGGGCGGGGCATGACGCTTAGCCTGACGGGTGGCCAAGCAAAGCCTGGCGGGCTGCCAGGCTTATAAAGCGCCGGGGGAAACCCTGCATATGTTTTTGTTTAAATAACACTAAGAAATGGGATTCAGCCACGACCACTCATTAGTTCTAGATTAGACCATCACACCTGGTGTTGTGACTCATCTTCACTTTAAACTCAACTAACGAGGTGACTGGCATCACTAAAGACCTTTGACCTTTTGTGGTAACTCCCTTCCCAGAGGGCTGGTATCCAGCATGTTTTAGTTGTTTCCCCGCTCCAACACACTTGATTCACCTGTTCAGCAGCTCATCAAACTCTGCAGCAACCTGTTAATCACCTGCTGAACAAAATCAGGTGGGCTGAAGCAGGAAAACAACTAAAATACGTTGGACACCAGCTCTTTGGGAGGGAGCTGCCTACCCCAGTGGTACGGGATACGGGGAGAATCTGAAAACTAAAGGCTGCAGAAAATAATAAAAAATGCCTTTTTGAAGCAATTATTAAACAATATCCTGGAAAGCAGAAGTAAGCCTGATAATGTTTTCTGTATACTGTTACAGCGGTTGCGTTGCATCATCTTGGAGTGATGACACGTGCATGTTTTTTTTAGGCAGCATTCGGTCAAACGCGTTTCTCAGCACTTTAGGAAGACAGTTGTCAACAAGGAAACCAGGAAAAGGGATCAGGAGGGTTTTATAAATGAGCAGCTGAGTTCTCCACTATGAGCTGATGACATTATCTAACTGACTCTTAACATCAGTCCAAACAAATCAAATCATGTCCTTGCTATCAAGCAAATGTCCTGGATTACGTTCAGGATTAACAGACTAACGGCGATAGATGGCTCTATTTTAAGGCTGGTTCCATAGCAGCACCTTGCTAAGAACTTTGCACGGCGTTCAGGGTTTGGATGGGCTAAGTATTCCTCATCTACACACTTCGGCCAGCATACTGGAAAAGGATCCAAACACCCAGGGTTTATCTAAAGAAACAAGCCTATCTGGGCCGAGTATCTTTAGAATGTGTTCCTGTCACCTACAGCCTCACGGATCTCCCTCCTCTCTCGCTCTGTTGTCCGTGTTGCTTAAGCAGAAGAGACACAGCCGGTGTTAGCTCAATACACAGCCATTAGAAACCCCGTGGATCCTTGTTTTAACAAAGAGCACAGCCCAGTTTTACGCGTCTATGATGGTAAAACAAACAATATTCTCAGGGGTTCACATCATTTTCACAAATTAGCTACTTGAGGCATGACTTAAGTATTCATTGGGTAACTCACATGGTGTTAGGGAGAGGTTGCAGCAAGTTTTGCCGTAGTTCCCCTGTGGAATGAAAAGAGCCACTAGGAACAAGCTGATGATGGGCAAATGCATTTATTGCTGCTAAGGTGGTGAAGAAAAGTTGGGTAAACATAGAGATGGGAATACCGACGTGACACCAGAGCACAAAGGCGGTGTAGAGAAGAAAAGGGTACACAGATTATTCTTATTCCACATACATAATGATTAGGGTTGTCACGGTGTGAAAATTTAACCTCACGGTTATTGTGACCAAAATTATCACGGTTTTCGGTATTATTTTAAACGTGTTACGTTTTCAGACGACTAAATAAACCCTGTATATCAGGAAAATATTGTCCTCAGTTTGTGTCTAAATTTTGCCTAAAATGTGTTATTTTGTAATTATGTTGTTTATTTGTTTACATTTTTCCACTTTAGTCTTTAAAATACCAATATTTGCCCATAATTTCTTATTTTATGTCTGTTTGATGTCATCATTTTAAAAATATTAGATCAGATGATACTCAGTACTCAAGTAACCTTCTAATCAGATACTTTTTTACCCTTACTTGAGTAATAAACCCTAAATCAGGAAAATATTGTCCTCGGTTTGTGTCCTTCCAGTGAGCTTTGCAGATGTGGGAAAATGTCATCAGGCAGTAATCGTTGTTAAATTCATAATTATTCTCGGAGAGAGACCAACTCTTATCTGCCCCTGGGAGCCCCATAATGCATAGCGTCATTTCAACATGGCGGTGTCCGCGACACGGTTTATATGCAGGTAGCGGCGCTGCGGCTGCTTTATATAGCGACTCGTTGCCTAACCCTAGCTTGCCTTGCGTTGACTGTAGAGTTGTGGGTGATGGTCACGCAGATGTGTCATGAGATTTGAAGCGTTGCTGCCTTTCACAGACACTTTTTCTGCACGTGCTGCTAACAGGATAGCCGTCTTCTATCAACTGTCCCTCGGCATTCTTCAGATATCCAAAAGATGCCCGTACTTCCCACTTTGTCTTCTTTGAGGGATAATAAATGTCCTGAGCGCTGCCGTCTCCTCCTTTGGCCATTATTTCAGCTTTAGCTTCAAGAAAGTTTTGGTTGTAAACAACAAAGTGCGCATGTGCCGCCGGCAACTTCAGCAGCTGAAACGGTGGCTGGTAAGGGTCACCGCGCCTACACCACAGCCACGGTAACCCAGCGAGGTAATTTTTTTTTAAACCAAGACGGTTATTATTTTTGTCAACTTTTATACCGGGGTTTACCGCTACACCGGTTACCGTGACAACCCTAATACTGATAAATCCGTCATTCGTATCTCTGACTATTAGGGATGTGAATCTTAGAGCAACTCACGATTTGATTCGATTCCGATTCTTGGGGTGCCGATCCGATTCAGAATCGATTCTTGATTCTCAATTTAAATCGATTCACAATCAATGTTAACAAAGAGTGTCAGCTCCAGGATGAACTACTTTGTTGTACAAGTTAGTTAAAGCTATGGGACATTTTTATTTGACTTTAAACTGGTCATGCTCCAAAAATGCTAATTTATAATGTAAACTAAAGTGATTCTAAAACTGTAAACAGAAACAATCTTTTGACCAAAAGGCAACATTTATTTTTGTTTACCTTGTAAAATATAACACATCTGTAGTTACCTAACAGTAGCTTTGAAAGTAATACGGTCAAATACTTTGCAAGTATGTGTGGAAACAAGTTACATGAGTAATCCTGAGTACTCGTTTATCAACTTAGAAAATAAATGAGAATATCTCAAATTTCTGAGTATGTAAAAAATGACATTCAATTGCCCTCTTATCAGCAGATTCAAACATAAATCATCTCAATTTATGGGACCACAAAAGTAAATGGAGTACTGACTCTCCTAACAAAGATCAAAAAGGTGCATCTCAGACCTGTAACGTGCCAAATATTTCAGTTCTTGGAATCGATTCTGAACCTTTGTGAATAAGAATTCCGATTCAGACTTGAATCGATTTTTTTCAGCAACTCTACTGACTAAAATAACAAGACACTGTTAGAAAAGCTGTATATAGGGTCATTTGCTGTGGTGGAGACTGCAATCCAAAGAGCATAAATGACAAAAGGGACATTAGGCAGCATGTTTTATGTCACACGGTTCACACACACACACACACACACACACACACACACACACACACACACACACACACACACACACACACACACACACACACACACACACACACACACAAGCTATTTAATGTGCTTTCATTAAAAAAGAAAATCTAAATATTAATTGTGCAAACATGCGCGCGCCGTGTGTGTGTGTGTGTGTGTGTGTGTGTGTGTGTGTGTGTGTGTGTGTGTGTGTCTGCTTTCCTTTCTCAAACCCCAGTGAGTCGTGGCGGACGGCTGACCATACTAATCAGGATCTGTTGGAGGTTCCTTCCTGTTAAAGGGGAGTTTTCCTCTCTGTTGCTACATGCTAGCTTAGCATGAGGATTGCTGTAAAGCAGGGGTGCCCAGTCCTGGTCCTGGAGATCCCCTATCCAGCACGTCTTAGAGGTGTCCCTGTTTCAACACACCTGATCTGAATCAGTGGTGATTATCAGTGCTCTGCAGAGCCTGACTAGCTGTTGAACAGGTGATTTAGCCACTGAATCAGCAGGATGAGACATAAAAACAAGCTGGATAGTGATTCTTGTGGACCAAGATTGGGCACCCTTGCTGTAAAGTCTCTGATACAAGTCAGCATGCAATCTACTGGATTTCTTTATATCGGAAACTTTTATCCAACTGGCACAATGAACTGACATCAACGCTTTTGGCGCTATTTAAATAAACTAAAGTGAATTTCAGATTCTCACCGTATGCAAGTGAAGGTTGTCAGTCAGCCAGAGCAGGGTCATTCTGATGGGTTCAGCACCAAGCTTTTAAACTTTAACCTAAAAGTGCTCTGCCTGAAAAAAGCCTCTTAGATTATCTTTAATAAAAAGCCAGAAAATGCAGGTGAACTCTCCACTGGCTATCAAAAGCGTGGTACTTTTCACTTTTCAATCCGAATTAAGAACAGACGAACACAAAACATCACGCTTTTACACTGAAGATGAGCTGCAGACCTCAGGAAGTGAACTTTACACCCAAGTTTAGGAGTCCTGTCCTCCATACTTTGCTGTTTGAACTGAGACGCCTTCTTGGATGAGAAGAATACTCAGTGCAATAAAAATAAAAAAGTACAGAGTACCGAGCTTTAAAATAGAAATAAACATTTCATCTACAGTTGGTACTTTTATGTTTGAACTGAGAAAACTTCTTCAAGAAAAGAAGGAAGTTCAGTTTCTTCTGAATCTAACAGAAACAATGCTTGGATGAAATCCATCTAACGTTTGGAGAATTTACACAGTTGGGCAAAATAAGTCTCCCGATTATTGAATTTGGACTCTTTAAAGAGACAATGCGTGGTTTTTACCTGTAAATATCCATCAAACTGTTGGTGAAAATGAATGAAATGATGCTCAGGTGTTGAAAAATATTGGCGACGTCGTGACATACAACCGTAAAAATCGGGTCTAAAATGCACGGCAGCGGGTTTAAGCCTCTGGGCGACGCCATATTAGACGTCATGTTTTTTTGTACGGGAGCCCGTGAGGGTAAAACGCATTTACTGATTACTGATTTGTAACAAACAATTACAAAACTTTCATAAATGTAGTTTTACCTCTTCACTCGTTGCCAGCGATGAAATGGAGTCTGGTGTGTTTGGCTTTTTGCTGGAGGTTGCGCTCCCAGGGATTTTTGACCCTAACGGCCATCCGTTGGTAAGGTCGTGCTCTAACACAAAAATACAGCTTGATTGCAACCATTTAGGTATGTACTGCCCCCAGTCGCCAGGGAAAATACACACCATCACTTTAAAGAAACTAAGACAAATTTGAAATGATTTCAAAGTAACCATGACAACTGTGGGTTAATCTCATAATTCTGCTGGGTTGATGAGGACTGTGCAACACATTTTAAACCAACTTTAATCTATTTATAGCGTGACATTTTCTGTTTTATTTGCTATTTGCGAGTGAGAGCTTTAACCACGTGCATGTGTGACTTATGGATTTGCTAATTCCCAGGAAAATCCCTGGGGAGAAGCTTATTAGCATGAAAAGCAAAGAAAAGCTAATTACTGCATCTGCATATGTGAATGCATATGAGATGCAGCCAGTGTTGCTGAGTAATTGTGTGCTGTTTATTATAAAACCTGACTTTTAAATCTGCATTAGAACGGTAATGTTTAAATTGGCCATTTGCAGGCATTAAGATGTAAAAGTTGGAATACAGATGAGTGCTGATAGAATCTCTGAACACAACTACAAGAAAGCTTTTAGTCCCATTTTCAAACTTTCCCATTTCAGATTTCAATCTATAATGTTTTTAATCATTCTGAGCATCCTACCAGCATGACAAGGCAGAAAATGTGGCTTTTTTCTGAGTCTATTAAATATAAATGAGTAAAATGTGTCTTTTATCTAACCATTTCAACCATTTGCTTTGACAACTAATGACTTTTGGTGCATGCATTAGAGCCGTATTTTAAAAAATAGGGTTTTGTGGCTCAGCAGAAGTTAAATAAATAAATAAATAAATAAATAAATAAATAAAAAAGCACTCCTGCTCCAACTGGACGATCCCCAGAAAGACAAAAGATGAATCCGATGATCTTCCTCTCATCTCTACTGTCACACATGGCGATGGACGCATCATGATATGGGAATGGGCCACTATTATAAATGCAAAAAACATTTAAAAAAAAACATTCCTCATGCTATGTTGGATTTCCAATTTCGGAACACGATGTTAAGGAGAGACTAGAGAGGAGATGAAAAAACTGAGTCAAAAGCAAAAGTACTGTTTGAATCAACAAAACTTGAGACAAAAGGTGCTTTTATCAGGAAAATGTCCCTTTTGTTTTAATGGAGGGGCCAAAACACACTGCAGCCAGCCACTAGGGGGTGCATTGTCTGCTTGCAAATGCAACTTTCCAGATCTATTTTATGTAAAGCTTTCCGTCTACATTTTTGGACCAGATCTTTTGAAGTGGGATTTATGGAAAGGTTAGAAACAATTGTTATTGTGCCTGTTGTCGCTAGCATTGTGCACATCCTCATTTTGAAAAAACAAACAAACAAACAAAAAAACAGATTAGCTTTGATGAGACTGACCAGCTAAGACAAAAAGGGATATGCAGCTAAAACAGGAAGTCCACCCTAGCATTTTTACTACCATTATTTTTCGTTATTTTGCAAGGAATGTTTTATTTTGGGTAGAAATGCTACAGCTAGCTAAAACAGCTAGTGTTGGAAAATAAATTTTCTGCTATAACTGTTTAATCCAGTGGTTCTCAATTAGTGGGGCACAACCCCTGGTTTTTAAGATGTTAGCAGTCAGCGTTGGTCTTGGCCCCACTAGCCTACCCGGTAGCATGTCAATCTGAGCCAAACTAGTCTCTGTTTCTTCAAGCCTATCAATCACCAATCACCAACAGCTAAGATATTAATTTATAAATATATATATAACTCCACTTCAAATGGTCTGAACTCACTTTAAATTCCCAGAAAGATCAGATTGTATCTGAAATCTGAGATCCTCATTTACATCTTTCACGGAATAAAGAGGTGTTGAGTTAAGACTCAAGGCTGTCTTTTATGCTATGAAAGAGCCTAAAAAATGTGTTTTATTTACTTGTGTATTATGTATGAGACAAGAACACCTGGATACTCAGCTAATTTAGTGTCTTTGTGAGGAATTCTGAGTAAAATGGATATATTTTAGGATGATCCTGAAACAAAGCAGCTTCAAAGGATGTGGGAGTGTATTTTTCCAACAGAGAACTTTTCTGTAAAATTTTTTTTTTTTTACCATTTTACACCTGCTTGGATGAATATGAATGTATCACATCTTGTAAATTAAATTCTTCCTTTTTAGTTGATGTGAAACACTGAGATGTAAATAAGCCAGCTGACTATAATTTACACAACCTTTCCAGACTGAAATCAATACACCAAATCCATAATCCTGGACTTATTCCAGCATTTACAATAAGGTTCCTCTATTTCCTAATCTCCTTTAATTTATGGCATGAAAAGTATTTAGGGTTTCTGGCAAAACAAGTATGAAGCTCCTCCCCCTTTGGAGCTGTAGCACCAAGTCAGACTTGGCAATGGGTACCGAATTCGGTACTTTTTTAGGTACCGACCGAATTCCACAGTACCGACTGAGCACCGATTCACCTCATTTGAAACGGTGCCTCGTTTCGGTACCCATCCTTCATAACGAGAGCTTGCCTAGGCAGCTGCGCATGCGCAAGAGCGTTGTGTCGTCGGTCGCTGCGAGCCAGTTGTAAACAGAGCAGCATGGTAGAAAGAACGCACGCTAAAGCTTGGGTCCACTTCACTAAATGTGATGGGTAACTGGGTGATGATGAAACCAGCGACAACGATCTAAGTGAGACATCCTCATCGTAATCTGCTCCGGTAGGTAAATAAAATGTTTAAGATAACGTTAGCTTGATATGTTAGCTTCGTTTCGCTAATGGTGCGTTCGCTTTCTCCTCGGAACTGCGAATTTCCGACTAGAAGAACAAGAACGCGCTCTAAAGTTTGGCTTCAATTTACTAAATGCGACGGGTGACTGGGTGAAGATGAAACCAGTGACAATAATCTAAGTGTGCGGCATCATCGTTTTAATCTGCTCCAGCAGCTAAATAAACTGTTTAAGATAACGTTAGCTTGATATGTTAGCTTCCATTGCCACCACTGTTATCAGCTAATGGTGTGTTCGCTTTCTTCTCGGAAATTCTAACTTCCCAGTAGGAAAAATCAAATGAAAAAGGACGGCAAAAGGAATGAAGATACACAGTAAATTTAGTTCACAGTAAAGATGTTTGCTTCAGTTTAATTATCAGCTTATAAAACTACAAGGACGATGTTAAAATACAAACAGCTGTATGTTATTTATCCTGATATTTATCAAATATGGTTAAATATTGAGAAAAATATATATTTAATTATAAAAGAGAATTAAAATATTAAACACTCAAAAGTATCTAAAACTGGTACCGTTAAGTACCGGTATCGATTCCTAGGTACCGGGGACCTTCAACAGGTCACAGAAAGATGGACCTTACATGGCGGAGAGACACTGGAGGGATAAAACCATCATCCTAGAGAAAATCATTTGAGGCCCTCACAAGCGTGCTCTAAGCGTCGTACTTTGGACACGCCAGTCTCACATGAAATATTTCAGATCCATAAAAATTTAACTGAGTCAAAGTCAGATGCTGTTCACGTTCAGCTTTGGAGATTTTTCAATATGACTCACAGTTTTTGCACTGCCGCTGTTTGCAAGAAATCTGTCTGAGTGACAGAACTAGCTTGGTTGTTACCATGGTGACCCTAATGATCCAACGATAGCAGCCTTGACATTTCCTCAAATCTTGGCTTTTGTAATATTTCTCATTGAGACTTGTATTGGCAATATCGCCGTAGTAAAAAGGTCACAATATCGTCACGGTCTTGTCACGATATTGCACCGTACGTCTTGAGGTAAAAATAACACTTTTTAGGCCTAGTAGCTGTTTTTTTTAAAAACGAATATCCGCCCCTCCAAAAACTTGCATCCACACCACCTCGTTTAAAAAAAAAACTCTGTCCACACGTACCCGGATAAATACGTTGTTAAGGACATGCCAGACCTGTAGGCGGCAGTACTTCCCCCGTTCTTAACCTCGTCCGTCATCTGTGGTCTTCCACAAGGAGCAGTAATTCCGCTTGCAAAAACAAACAAGCAAAAAGCGCTTGGACAATTGATAAAGCGAGCGCAGCTCTGAGGGCATCCATGCTGTCGGCTAGTGTAAACACAGGTCGCACACGTGATGTCAGCATTTTTTTGTTGCGGAAAGTGACGTTGCGGACTAAAACTCCGGTTTTGTCTGTCCACACGCAGACACCCAAAACGGAGAAAACGCAGATCTTCACTTTGGCCGGAGTTTTTAAAAAAGATCTGTTTTCGTGTGAAAAAACTACGTTTTCGTGTGGATGACAGGCCAAAACGTAGAAAAATATCTACGTTTTGGCAGATCCCCGGCTACGTGTGGACAGGGCCTTAGTATGCTCCACAGGAGCATAGCAAAGTAAACTACATAGACCACGATCCTTAGCTTCCACGTCATCGGCCAGCTCAGCAACGGGAGTGTGTGCAGCCCACAACGCCTGGTGCCTTTATTTTGGCTGTTAATTCCGTACCTGTGTTGCCATTTCTTTTATAAACATATATTGAGTTTTCACTTGAATTTAGACCTTTATGGCTTTTCAGGCTTTTCAAAATGTCATAATGATAATAAAGTTAATGGCAAATGTTCCTATGACCAGTCAAAGTATTTTATGTTGGGAGTCTTATTATCGTGAGCCTCACAATATCACGATAAATACCGTACCGTGAGATTTGGATAGTGTTACACCCCTACTATTATATAGTAAGTCCCAAAGTTACTATTCAGATTCATTAAGGGATTCAATCTAAAGTGGAACTGTGGGTAGCAGCTGCATTGGGACACTTCAGAGTCTCTGAAAAACCTTCACCGTATTTATACTTTTCAAAGTTGTAGCACACTAAATGTGCCTGTTTTTCAGAGAGAAACAAATGACACCAAAGTCAAACTAAGGAGTAGGATGCATGCTTTAAACCTGAAGGAAAACGGTGCTCTTGAAGCGAGTGTGGGAAACGGCTCATTATCTGAACCTCAAGGCGCAAGGCCTGTTTAATGACATCCACGTCTCCTATAGAGGTCAGAGGGGCTGGCAGGCAAAAAGACACGCGCTTCAGCGGAAAGGTACAAATCATAAAGCGTTCAGAATGTGCCGGAGATTGTGCTGACAAGCAGAGTCTCCTTCGGGGGCGGGAAAGGACAGCAGGGAAGGTTTATGCAGAACTTGAGTCAGGGGAATAAAAGGAAAAAAGATTGCTTCGCTTTAGACCCTATAGTTCAGCGTGAGGAGGGAGGTCGGGCGTTGCTGCAGAGGCTCCGCAGACAAGAGCCCAGAAAGAGGAGGAGTGTGGGTTTGCATCTAAACTGATTCCATTAATGCTGCAAATGGTTTTTGGGATTTTCTGACACCTGGCTGGTTTACACAGACCCTCCTAAACCGTTTATCTTTTGTATTGCTGCTGTCCACACAGGATTTTTTTTATCCTAATATTGTGGCAGCAAATGTACAATTTATCATTTTCTCACATCACATCAGGCTTGACACACATTTCAGGAAAATGAAGGTTGTAAAATCACAACAAGTTATAAATCAGGGAGCAGATTTACGACGCAGGGCGGCTCGGAGCCTAGCGAGGGACTCGCTCGTTTATTCACTAGAGCCGTTATCAAGAACAGCATAAACAAGAGGATCACTTAATCAAATATTAACATAGGAGAAATTTTAACTAAGAATTTGGTCTATCGACTGACGTCTTATCCGATAGCTCTTTCAAAAACCTCAGTGAGGAGAAATAGAGATTAGTCCTAACCAGAAGGACATGCCAGCTGACCAAAACAAACTGCTTCCACCTTGAAACCTCTCTCAATATTTTATAAACATTTACAGTATGGCTAGTTAAATTGTATTTTACATGATGTTTATGGTTGTTAGTTAGTTAGCCCAATTAGCAGTAGCAGCAGCTAGCTTTAGCACTTCTTGTGTTGCCTTGGTAGCTTCCAGGGGGAATATCATGATACTTTTGTAATACACACAACTGCTGGTGATGTTAAAGTTTTTAAAAAGCATGGGTTTGGCCCTGATGGGGCTAGCTGTTAGCTTAGTGGTAGGCAACTGTTTTAATGTGTTGGTACATCCCCAGTATGCTGTCTGCTAGGGCTGTAGCGAAGCCTCGAAGACGTCGACGGCTCGATTCTAAAAATTTGTCGACGTCAGATCCGGAAGTCGACGCACCGCGCCCACTTGTTGCATCCCCAGGAGTTTGTAAATAGAGGAGGAATCTGTCTGTTTTTCCTCTAGTTCGCCCTCTTCTCCGCCTTCACTAACATCTCCGTCAAATACCGAAGACCCGGAACAATGTCCGTCCGCTACTAGATTCCTTTCCTGTTTTGCCCACCTTCGTCTCCCGGCAACGGACAACAACTTCCGGGTCAGATGCGCTGCTTCGTGTCTATCGCAGATGTAGAAAATCACCGGGAGCGTTTCTCCCTTCATAAAGGAGCTTCTTTCAGACATGAGGAGAGCTGTTTTGGTGGTAGCAGTCTCTCCTCCGTGCTGGTCTGTTTGCTGCTGGGTGTTTTTGGTTTATTTAAACTTGGTAACTTGAACTTAACGCTGGTAAAGATACTGTTAGCATCTTCGCTAACAGCTTCTTGCTTTTGGATAAGCTGTTACATTTAGGTTCAGAGTTCATCTTTTTTGTGGTGCAGATCTCCCTTTTATTACATTTAGAGTGTTGTGGGTTTTCGGTTTAGTTTAAAATATCACCTTGAGTTTGGTTTAACCACCCAGTTTAGAGTTTGGACCTTTGGAGATCCTTATTTTGGTCCAGAACCCAGTAATCTTTACCCAGCGGGACATTCCTAGTTATTTGTACTTTTGTTTTAATTCCCCACAGGCAGAATTAGTTTTATTATCCCCAACCTGTGGATGGAAAGATTTATGTTTGTTGTTGTAGTTGTAAATAAACCTGATCATCATTTTAACTTTTAAATCCCGTTATTGTCCCTTCCTTTTTGCACACGAGCCAAACTCCCCAGGAAGAGTCGTAACACCACTCGCCTCACGCTCATAAGTGACCAAAACAAAGCAGCATGGAGACACTCCGTCTCCAACCACCTCTCAGGCAGCAGCCTGCACGATCTACACGTCACCAGAACATGACCAATAAAAGCAGTGTTATACAAAATGGAAGGCCTGTATGTTTATTCTCTTACAGTAACAATTTATCAATTTTTTGAGGAATTTATTAGAGATGTTTTGGTTTTTATTAACTGTGCAATAGAAAAATAATCATTAGATTAATTGTCTAAATAGTCATTAGAATAGTCGACTATTCGATAAAATAATCGTCAGAATAATCGTTTACTCCCAGCCCTACTGTCTGCATCTATCATAAAAAACATCACATCATCTGCAAACCTAAATCTGCTGTATTTAGCCTGTAGGGCAGCATGTAGCCAACTTTTCTAGCATTGTTTTGATTGTCTTTATATGAAGAACCCTGTAGGTATGTAAGCAGATGCTTTCAGGGTTCAGGTAGCCTAGCTAGAATACCAAATATATAGAATATTAAGGAAATGTACTGTTTCTCCAAAGAGATTATAAAATATCTTGTTTTCGTTGTCTCTGTGTGACTGCAGAATACAAACCACCTAGTGGTGTGGTGGATGTATTACAGGACTTGTGAAGGGACATTAAGGTCTGGGCTTCAGAAGTTCGGATCTACTCCTTTAACCTCACATCTAAACCTTTGGATTGTGGGAGGAAGCTCACACTGGCACAGGACATGCAAACTCACAAAGACCACAGCTGACATTCAAATCAAGCATCATCCTCTAGGTATCAGGTGGTTACCGAGGCACCATGCCACTGGCAGTAAACACACAGGTGAGGCCTAAACAACCCATAGACTGCTTTATCTGATGAAGTAGATGTTTTGTGTTCTACTCCTGAAAGCATCATCAGTGAGCGTTAGGCCACAACTCACCGCTCCAGGTGACCAATTAAAGAACTAGAACGCAGAAGCCGCGATCACTTGATGTAAGTCTGTTCCATTTAACCGTTTTCTTTGACCAGGGAAGGATGGCTTGAACCAAGTGCATGACCTTCCCCGGAGAAGGTGTGAAACAGATTAGAGGAGTGACCTGAGGTAATTTCGGGACAGGAAATAATGGAAATTAGGCTTTCCCCGCCCGCAGCGAGCTCTGAATGCCAGCCTGTTTCACTCCCCTGTAGACCAACCTGTAAAAGGAGGGTGTGACCAGCAGATTAATGCAACATGAAGGTATTTGTGTTCTCATTAATGCTGTTTGCTCAGTAGATTGGTTCTGAATGAATCTATGTTTGCTCACAGCACACCGTCCAAAGGGACGAAGACCTGTAACAGTACCATCAAAAGTACTTACTTCCTCCAGTGCTTTAATAACGAGATGGAAATCACGGACCTGTCAGTATAATTCAGTCCCTACTGGATTTAATATCTGACCCATTATCCCATCCTTATGGAACAAAGTACATTTTCCCAAGCAGCTACTTCAGCACTGGGGTTGGGCAAGATCACTTTCCTAACATCAACAAGCCTTCTTCAAATTATACCGTAATATACAGTACTACTATCGGCCAGGAAATATGTGAGATCTTTTATAACCACAAAAACTGCGCATCTGAAGGGTTTTCAATCCTTTTTCAACATTGGAGGAGCACAAGTCATGTCAATAGCAAATTAACAGGATGACCACTGGCTGTCCAGGTCTGACTTCCTATTAAATATCTGAATCAGGGTCCTGATGAAAGCATCTTTTTTTGATTGGATCAGTATGGCAACACCTAGTCTTGACCTCTGTTGTTGACTAAGTTCCATGCAGTGATGTAATGTTTGCGAACAAATCAAATCTTTTCACCAGCTCTTCACTGTGAACAAAGAGAGCCGAGTAGAGAACAATTCACTTTTTTATTGACTAGAACCGTTGTGTATATGCATACCTGCTTTGCAACAACTAGTTTCATTTCATGGCAAAACAAAAAGACACGGAGAGATGATTCAATTCTTTGAGATGGACGACTCCTGAATGCACGGCTCCCTTCAAAGAGTCAACGTCCCATTACTAGATCCATTGTAATGTCATAATATGGCACCAACTATTTAAAAAACTGTGGTGGCGGGCTTAAAGAAACCAACAACCAGTGCAAATTACATGTTCAAAATCTCCGAGATAGTTTCTCTTTCACTCTGCTTCATTTAAGAAAAATAGTTAGCATTAATGTGCGTTAAATATCGGAGAAGTGTTGCTTCTAAAAATATTTGTGACCAGTTTGCTGCGAGCATTACACAAACTAATGTTAGCTTGAAGGAAAAGGTGCTGGCCACATTGAAAGTTACAAGTTATTGTAATTTTGCTCAAAATAAAAGTTTGTTCCGTAATGGAAAAATATTGCCTATCCCTTGTGTTGCTATGGAGATAATTCCATGGTTACACAGTGGGAAAGGGGGCAGAAAAATACTTGAAAGGAAGTTTACTTACATTGGTAACGTTTCATCAAGTTTTGTATTTAAACCGAACCATTGCACCCTTTTTATATCCTGGTATATTGTATATTAGGGACGTCCCGATACAACTTTTTTCACTTCCGATACAATACCGATATTGCAGCCTTCAGTATTGACCGATACCGATATCAATCTGATATGATATCAGCACAAATCGTGCATACTTTAACCTATTTCATTGTGTGGAATGTATGAAAGGCTTGATCAAGTGATATTCCTCAAGCACTGACCAGTTTTATTAACCTTTGGTTGCATAAATGTGAACAGCTGTGGTTAGGGACATAAGGAAAAGCACAATATTGTTCACTGACCTCCTGCTGCAAGCTGAGTGTCGAAAGTTTCATCATCACACACTACGAAAATCCTCATACAATGTTTCGTGATCCTACCTTAAAGGCACAATGAGGTTGGACGTATTAAACTTCCCCGGTTCTGTTCCGCTACGGGAAACTTGTGCATGACAAGTTTTGCACTGAGCCAAACTGTCTTTTTCAGACTTGAATGAAAAATACAGCCACATGGCCGACATTGTTCCTTGCTACTTTGCAAGCACACACTGGGTATTTCTCAATGCCAAGGAACCTTGCCTTGATTTCTTGGCCCCGCCACGGTTGCCTAGGAGATAATTCATCGGGAGCCACCAAGACGTGTTCCAATGCTCATGTTCTACCGAGGCGTGTGTTCTCCGTTTGTTAGCCGTTTAGCTAGCTGAGCGAGGATACACGGGAGGTGTCTGTACCCTAGCCTTGGTCAAAAATTACCCAGAATACACCGTGGTATTTTCAAAAGGACGGCGGATCAGAAGCCGGCAGCTACTTCGGGGACAATTTTCAAGTTTAAAAGTAAGTCAGCTAATTTAAAAGGTTTTGTTTTTAGATCCAAAGAAGTTATCTATGGTTGGTTAGTTGCTTAGTAGTTGCAGCTTCGGTGGCTAGTGGGTAGTAACTCACTTATATTTTTAATTTAACAAATATATACACAATGTAAAAAGTAAAAGACTCGTTATATATTTATATAGAAACGAATACGTATAAAATATAACGTTGTCTCCCGTGTCACATGACGTTACGTGACCACCATGGAAGACGCGGTCACGTGATGCAAGTCTGTTCCATTTAACCATTTTATTTGACCAAAGAAGGACAGTGTCCTCGTAAGTAAGGTGCCTGGCCTTGCAAGACATCGCCTCACAAGGCCAGGCGCCTTGACATTGAGAAACAACTACTGTTCTGATCACGTGGACTTTGCATGCTGGATCTGGGCTCTGCTGGAATGGAATTTGAAGTGGAATGGACCTTGGAGATTTTTGATGCAGTCCGATATAATCCGATAGAGTGTTTTTGGGCCGATATCAATATCGTAATGGGACATCCCTACCGTATAACTCCATTACCAATCCTGTAGGGAAAATCTGATTTAAACATGTTTGAAGCCACAACCCTAAAAGACCCAATACGAAGAACTAGAAGCCCTTTATGATGAAAAGTGTCCTATGGCCCCAGATTACTGCCTTGTTTGTTTAATTAGCTCAACAAACAATCCCAGTAGGTTTCTATGTGTGGTGCTGATGTTACACAATCCTAAACATCCATGGGGGTGCTCAGAAATAGTCTGTGCAAGAGTCTTTTTTCCATCCATCCTTAATTCAATTCAAAGATACTTTATTAATCACAGAGGAAGATTAGAGTTTCAGTACACACAATTCTGAGATCAGACATACATACATAGACACATGACAAGAATTGGTGACTGTGGTCATTCGCAACCCGAGTCGCGCTACCTTGATAGAGATCAGAGGGTTTATATGATGATTTAGTCAGGTAGAGGAAAAAAAGGCACTTCACAGAGATGGCAGCTTTGCTATGCAAAAAAACACCTCAGACAGAAATGCAACAGAACAACAGAAATGCAACAGACTTCAGACATTACACAGCAAAAGTGTCCACTAGGTGGAGAGGTAGGGTTGGGGACTCTCCTCACATCACTGCAGGCAGCCGCAATGAGCAGTGCTCGTCACCTCTGTTTGGACAGGGGAGGGAGATAATTGGGTTAGAAAGCACAGTGACTCCTGGAAATGGTTCCACGGCCTTCACCGGTCTCAGTCCCGCCCAGGCTGGGATAGGGAGACACAGTTGCCATGGCGATGGCAGCATTCCACATTTCTTCTGAGGGGGAGTAATCTCTTTAGCCTCACAGGCTCAAGGGCACCAGATTCAGATAAGAACTTGTTTTGGGGCCAGACAGAGATAATTTCCTCTCTGTCTTAAAGTTCTGTTGGTCTCCAACCCCTCTAGATCCAATAATGGCGTTATTTCATCTATTCTCAAACGTGCTGTCCCGTCAATTCGCTCCTTGATCGAATCCACCTTCTGTGCCTGAGTCTGAATCTCAGCCAAAGTTCCAAGCTTACGACTAATCTCGACAATTTTATGAGTTTGTGCGTTTACAGCGTGGTGTAGTCCATCCTTGAGCTCCGGGATTGAGCCAGTATTCCTCAAAAGCTCATTAATTTTCCGTTAAGCCAGGTAACCGCTCAGGCCAAACAGCAGGAGTCCCGACACAAACACCATAAATATCCAGACGTCTTCAGAATCCTCTACAGACAGTTGAGAGAGGCAGATCAGGTTCCACTGTTTCCAGGAGTCCATGATATGCCCAGCTGGCTCTGTCCCAGAGGGGCAACCAGGAGCCCCTTCTCCCGTTCTTATCGTTGAAAATTTTTTGTCAATCGCGTTGAGAGACCAACTGACCAGGTCCATTTGAATAATTTCCAGTTTCCAGAAAAAATGCTGAATCGCTGTACACCCAAAGACAGACAAAGAGCCTTGGGATAAGATAGGGAGGAGAGAAGGAAAAAAGTGTCTACTGTCCAAGAGCCGGAAGAAGATGGGTATAGAGTAATTTAGTGAAACATGAACTAAAACTTTTCCTTTAAATTTTGGGAAAATACATACATTTGCACCAAATATATGACACCAATGGTCTTAGGGTACTCAGACACCTCACCAACTAAAATCCTCCACTCTCCACTTAAACATCTCCCCCTACCCATTCCCACAAGCCTTTCTGTCTCTTTATCTGCCTCAGTCCACCTTTGACCCCTCAACGCGTCTCCAAGGATACTATCATTTCTAACAGTTCTGTAAGTCACTTCTGACCTGATCCCTGTCACGCCGCTACTTCTGGGGTTTCTTAACCTCCAAAGGAACTGGAGTCATCCCCACAGGCGTAACAATATCAGGACTTCGTCTTTGATGCAGCGGCAAACCTTCTATTGATAGTCTGTCGAGGCAGAATTCACCAGAAATCTATATTTAGGTAAAAAAGAGGCAAGTTGAAACTTCTCCTCTACTCCACGAGCTTTATGTTTGCCTTGATCTGATTCCTTCTGATCTTGGTGTTTTTTGTTGGTTTGGTTCAGCAGGATGTTAATACAGCTGTCATAAAGACACATGGTGTTAAAGAACAAACACGTCTACTACAGGATATTAAAATAAGAGCACAGCTGTAAAATCTGTAACCTGAACCTTCCATCAGGTCAAAGGTCGGGTGCACCCTATCCTATGATTCATTGCGGGGCGAGCGGGAGATTTTTGTTTATGTAATAATGGCCATTGTGTTTTAGGCTTTCGTCATAATCATAATCATCATACAGTAATGTGTGTGTGAATGGGTGGATGACTGATTGTGTTGTGAAGCGCCTTGGGGGATTGTAGACCCATGAGACGAAACCATGAAAATACAGGCCATTTATCACAATCATAGGAGAAATTCCCCTAAATGACCCCGTAAGCTGGGTCCTGTAGTATTAATATCTATTTAGTGCTGTCGCCAAGTGACAGGACGTGCTGAGGTGGGAATAAATCTGAAAGGATAAACGTAACCATTTCTCAGCGTTTCACTTCAGGTCTTCTCAGTGGACGTAGGCAGGATCCTTTGAAGAATGCAGCTTCTGAAGTTGGACACAGCTAGACCTGACTCATTCTGATCCAAATCCCGGCCGCGTGGACCTAAAACACCAAGTCCGTGTTTCCTGCAGCGTGATGAAGACTTGTCTGTACTGGGAGCAGAAATCCAGCAGAGGGTTGTGGACTTCAGTAAGCCTTGTGAGCAGCTTGAGTGTAGCGTATTGATCTTTACATAAATACCGTAACCCACACACCGCTGTATTAAGAACATCAATATTAAAAACACAATCAAGACTAATGGCCTGTTTCTGCAGCAGATTTCCAGCATCGATGCCCACCCAGGGATTATCGAACGAAACGTGTTCCCTGTTTGTTATGAAGCTGATAGCACACGGCCTTACGTAAGGAGGGTTAATTATCCAAACACATATGTCATTGCTACAGGTCATGCATCATCCCTAAATCAGCTCAGACTGGTGCAAACCTTCACTTTGGAGCTGTCGCACGATAAAACAACACCAGCTGTCACACAAGTCCTGATCTGCACTTAGTATTCAGGAGGACGTCAGATTATCTGAAATGATTCAGGGCCCATCAGTCACAGAGGACGGCGACAACCTCTGAGTGCTAACTGCATGGCGAAAATGCTTACTCTAGGAAATGGGGAGACGCCGGGTGAATTAGAAGAGACATCTGTGCTTGGCGTGCTGGATCTCAAGACCCACGCTTCTCTGTGTCCACATCGGCCTGCTGGGTGGGTGAGTGGGTGGGGGGGGGGATCCCTCCTATCTCTCCCAGCCTGTCTCAAAACTGGACTTCACAGCAAAGACAACCTTCACAACTGCTCTCTCTCCCTCCTCAGGGTTTGCTTTAGATGCAGCTGAGTCAGAGCTAGAAAAGGTCTGCTGAGAAGCTCGTGGGTAATGCAGAGTTTAACGGGGTGGTGCTGGGGCCCCTTTTCACAAGCTGACACAATACAGCTAAGGTCCTGATAAAAATGTGTGGCAGCATTACAGCTCTGGATTACAAGGGAATGAGTCAAAGAGAGGAGTCAGTGCTATCCGTTAACATCCTGAGCTAGGCAACTTTTTACAAATATTAATACGCAAAGTTTGAGCTTTATTTATTTAGCTTACATGCTAATGAATCAGACTGAAGACTGAGATTAAAACTGTTTTCAATTACTTTAATAGCGAAGTAATACATAAATAAACGTTATGGCTGATTTTGTGGGTTCTAATAGGACCTTGGTGCACCTCCAGAGAATTATGATGAGGGTGGCCAGACAAGGCCAAAGAAATTTTTGGGGTGGCTCACCAAATTGGTCCTTGTGGTAACTCTGGGAAAGTTTAGCCTGTGGCGATGTACTGCATTGCTCCTTTATTCGTTTTTATTAAAAAATAAAAATAAAAAATAAAAACAGTTTGTATCCAAAACATTTAACTTCAATTTTGCAAACACAAACATTTCAGAAAAAGACGTTAGTTATTTCAAATGTTATTTTTAATGTATTTTTTTAGTTTAACTCACTTGTTGCTGTGTTCACAAAAAATACAGAGATAAAACTTTTTTTAAACGGTGAGCAGCAGAAACATGTATTTTTTTCTTTATTCTGATTAGTTTTTTTTACTAGGGCCGGGGCTCGATTAAAAAAATTAATCAAATTAGAGGCTTTGTAATTAATTAATCTAAATTAATCGCATTTTTAGAGTGTTTCTGTTTTAACTTAAACTTCTGTTTTCAACTTAAAGACACGTTGTTTGTGATTGTTTACAGAGTAGTGAGAACACGGAGCGTTCTACCAGCGGCAGCCAGGTGCCTCTCGTTTGTCTGACTACTTTCATAAACTACTGTTAGCAGGGCCGTTGCTAGCTATTTTTGTGCCCTAAGCACAAAGGCTTCATGCCCCCCCCCCCCCCCCGAAAAAAAACAACACAATAACACAGTATGTGCAAGCGAGCGCTTCGCCTTAAATTCTCTTTAATGCTCTTGTATGCACAAACTGCTTATTATTTCCAAAAAGTAGGATTGATATTTACATAATATACTCAACACAGGAACTCCATATTGTTATTATTTAGAACTATGTAACAGATCCACACATCACAAGCACCGGTTGTGGCACATGTTTCTCCAATGTTATTTTCAGATGCTTTTTCAGATCCAGGACCCACTCTGCCTTCTGAAGTGCTGGCTGTGGGCTGTGCTCGGTCTGTAGGTGTGCCTTACTTTGTAATTCCTGGTCAGGGCTGGGTGATGTTGTAGAAGGTTCAGACGTGATGGCTGACAACAGATCTTGAGCTCTTGAACTGCTGGTGGGTGACTGATCTGAACTTTTGGCTTGAGCTCCTCCTTGAATGTACTTGTTCATGTCACGATCCGCCCCTGCCTTCCTGACTGGGTCTCTCTCCTGCCCTGATTAGTCCTTATTGTTCTCACCTGCCCCTCGTTAACCTGCCCATGTGTTCCTAATTTGCCCTGTGTATTTATACCTCCCGTCTTGTACCAGTCTTCGTCGGATCATTTTATGTGCATGTGCTTGTTTTGTCCTGTCGCTCCCCTTCCACCATTAAACCCATTTTTATTTTTCATCCGTGCCTGCTCTCCTGCCTCCTGAACTCTCCACCACACATGGTCCATCATCTCCACACCCGCAATATGACAGTTCATTGAGCCTGCATTCGGTGGGACACGGTCCATCTCCTTTCCTTTTTGTATTGTTTTCTCTCTGTAAACATGCTGTTAACTTGCTTTTCACATCTTCTAATTGAAATCTGTCTTTATCATATATATATTATTTTTTCATGAGCTTGCGTTTGGTGCTCTCTCCCGGCGTGGTGCCCTACGCGCTGCCGCTGACTGTTAGGGCAAAGAATTATTCTGTCTGGTGCTTTCAGCGCTGCACAGATGTTACGTAAATGTTAAAAATATAGCTTACCGCAACTTTTGTAAAGTTTCCGGTGCCACCGGGCAGCTGCAGCAGAGACGATCTCTGAAAAATGTCCACGACACGGACTCCGTTGTTGTTTGGAAGTTTATTTTTTCATAGTTAAGAAAAGAGGCGGACGTGTTTCCTAAATCCTGCATCCGTCCTAGCAAGGTAACTTCGTTCAGTTTTTATTCTGTTTTAGTAGCCATTAGCACTGTGCATTGTTGTGTGCGTCAGTGATATTCAGTCTACGAGGAAATCATGCAATGACAAAGGTTCCGCCTTGCTCGAAATGCAAGCTGTGATTAAATGCGTTATTTTTTTTTACTCGTCATTTTTTTCTAATTAATTAATCATAATTAACGCGTTAAAGTCTCGGCCCTATTTTTTACTCATTAATTGTATTATTTTTATTTTGTTTTACATTTATGTCTTGAATAAATAAGATCAATTTATGGTTAGAGTGAACATTAACATGAATTATTAACACTGGCTTTTGCTTGGGGACCAGCAATTTTCTAGGGCTGGCCATGGCCACCCCTGGCCACCCCTTGGGGGCGCCATTGCCTAGGTCACCAGGATGAGTTTTTAAAGGTGGAACCATTTGAACAAGCACTGACCCTACTTTTTTATTCATATTTTAACTGCTGATAGTTTATTAAAGTCTTTAAAGTGTTCTGTATCTTACGAGGCTACTTAGGCACATGGAAACACGGAGAAGCAGCACATTTAATAAAACATTTTAAAAATATGTTTTTGCACCTCAGGTGAACGCAGAATGATAACTACTGATCAGTGGCTGTCCAAGTTCTTATCGCAACTCCAGGCTCTCTGAAAACATCATGAAAGTGTTTGGCAGGCAAAAGGAGCCCCTGGGACAAAGATAAAGACCACAATGGTCCCGATCACTCGGGTGCAATAGCATTTAAGGTTAATAAAACACAATGTGATGACGAATGAGTCAGTTTGTGTTTCTCTGAGTTTCTCAGACTTACTGGCTGTCATTAACGGACCAATGGAAAGGTCAGATCCTCCGTTTTGACATCTAACTCAGAGTTTTGTCATATTTTCCCAATGGAAATATATGTGAGGTCAGTGCCAACGTTTAAAACAGTGATGAGTAAACGAAACAGGCCATTGATTAGGAATTCACCGTAATGAATCAACTGTTGCTGCAGATCCCAGCCAAGGCTTTCAGAAGGACAAAGCAGAGATGTTTATAGGATCTACATGACTCAGCATGAAGGTACTGGACCTGAGGACTACCTGAGGATATTTAAATCGTCTTGATGTTTCTCAAAACACCTGTTAGGTAATAAAGAATCTAATAGATCCAAGAATTTGTCTCTCTAAAAGTTGCCGAAAAACGGGAAAATCCACGTTTGTTTTGTTGTTTCAACTGAAGCCAGTTGGCGTGGGTCAACCCAATCTTGTTTACGTTCAGTTGTTGGTGTAGCTGAACCCAAATCTGACTGAACTGAGTCTCATTAAGCATTTCCTTTAATAGCTACGACTGCATCATTACCGTAGGTCACATTTACACATGAAACTCAGACTGGAAGCACCTGATCTATTAGAGTAAAACCAGTGCTGTAAAGGGTTAAGGTTGGTTTATGCTTGACACGTCCGCGAGGTCCGCACGGCGAAATTGCGTCATTTTAACAACCACGCCCCTCCACCGCGCCTCCGCACGGCCCAAACTTTCCGCACCGCGCACCTAGGAAAATTTCTAACCACGTGGACGGTCGGACGCGGAAAAACAAGGCGGACCGGCAAGAACTAGTATGGCAGAGGTTCGTAAATACAAACATTTGTATGACTCAGCTCTCAGAGATCACCGTGATCAACATGTTGTAAATAATTCTTGGAGAGGAATAGCTCGCACTGTCGGAAAAGACGAGGACGCTGTTAAAAATGCTGGAATGCCATGTTGTAAACAGCAGTAGTTTTTACTTCTACTATGGTGTAGTGTTGGATGCATGCCGTAGAGCTCCATGCTGCCCCCTACAGTTTGGGAGAATATTGGCTCACCGCAGAGACGAGCCGCATGAACCATAAACGCTGCGAGCTGTGAAGCGCGTTCCATACGCGAGCCGCATCGCCAAGCGGAAAGTAAATGTGTCAAGCATAAACCAAGCTTTAGGGTTACTGCGGGTCAAACTGAAACAACAAACAGAACGAGCCAACTCAAATTAAATAGACTGACTAAGGGTAAGTACATTAGATTAGAATAACTACATTGTCAACAAGCTTAATTTAATTAAGTGGAAATTATCTAAATGATTTTTTTAAGTTCAACCAACACATAATTTCATTGAGTGTACAGGAATAAGAGTTCCTCTGCACCTCAGCAACAGATATCTATGTTCAGAAAACCTGAGGAGTGAGCTAAATCAGCCGGGATCAGCTTGGCCTTATCACCGACCAGGCCACATCTGTGAGGTCATCGCGATCTGCGCCGGATATTTTGCTGCACACCCTGACAAAAACCGGCTAACCGTTCCTGTTCTAAAAGTTCTAAAAGTCTGGATGACGTTAAAAGTTGATAAAGACTCAATGAAACATCCTCATTAAAGTAGAATCCACATTAACACGGCTGAGCTTTTGGTAAAAATGCCTCAGCTGGGGATCTCAGATACAACTGCTGAACACTTTCATTTCTCCATCATGAATCTGATCTGAGGGCTTAAGTCTAATTTGTTTATTTTCTCTGAGGAACCAGTGGCTGACACTAGAAAGAGTGAACCATAACCCCTTAACGTGAAGTCACAGAAACAGACAGTGTGGTGCATTTACGGACCAAAGGGTTATGCAGGGTATCTGCAGGTTTAAGGGAGCCAAATTTAAGACTTTTTAAGACCTTTTTTAAGGCCACTTTGACCAAATTTAAGCTATTTTTAAAAATTAAATTTAAGCTATAATTTCCAGCTATTGCCTGGAACCGGTGCTAACCACATCGTGAACGTGGGATTAGCCATTCAGTTACCATTAAACTTGCACTTCCCCATGGCGCAAGCTCCCACTAGCTTAACCAGCTAATGTGCTCATCTAAAAAAAAATAGCCCCCTTTCACAACCAACTGACTGCGTACGGTTCCGCTTACGTCAACATCGTACACAAAAACTGCTGAACACTAACTAGAAATTCACGGAATTTTTATAGAAATAAAAGAATCTTGTTTATTGGGTCTTTGGTCATTTAAGACCTTTGGAAACTGGATTTAAGGATTATTTGTCATTTTTAAGGACTTTTAAGGCCTTAAATTAGGAAAAGCTAATTTAAGGCTTTTTAAGACTTTTTAAGGACCCGCGGATACCCTGTTATGGTTTTGAGTCCATTTCTCCATTCAGTGTGTGAATCTTACAAAGATGGTTGTCTGAAGTAGAGGAATGAAAACTTTTGGTAAGAATTTGCAGTTTAGGAAAAAGAAATTCACTTTACACTTCTAACTGAAGGAACAGTAAATTAATCCAGATCAGGTCACAGGTGTCCAAAGTGTGGCCCGGGGGCCACTAGTGGCCGTCGGAGTCATTTAGCGCTGTCCCCAGTAGCGTTTCCAGAATAGTGGACTTTTTGACTCTCCAACCCAAAATTGATATAGATGAAAATTTTAATGCTCAGATCTTTACTAACATGAAGCATATTTTTTAAAAAGTACACTGTAAAATAATGTTGAAATTACTTTAA
The DNA here is from genome assembly GCF_043380555.1 of Nothobranchius furzeri. Taxonomy (NCBI): domain Eukaryota; kingdom Metazoa; phylum Chordata; class Actinopteri; order Cyprinodontiformes; family Nothobranchiidae; genus Nothobranchius; species Nothobranchius furzeri. The sequence goes on from NC_091754.1 coordinate 59,043,983, forward strand.
TTAATGACATTTTATTTTGTGGCCAATGGGGAGGATTTGTTGCCTGGCAAGCCGTAGTCTGGTCATGAGCAGTGACGGGAACAACGCCGTTTAAAATAACGGCGTTCTTTTTTTGGGTAACGGAATAATCTAATTAATTACTGTTCCCACTGTTGCACCGCCGTTACCGTTACTGGGGACGGGAGGTTGTGCGTTACTATGTGCTTGTCGAACGCTGAGCAGCAGCGTGAGGCTTTCTGACCGCCACACTTCAGCTGCAGCCAGGGAGAGAGAGGTGTCGGTAACGCGCTTACAAACACGATGATGATTGGCCGGGTGGGCGGAGACCCTCACGGTCTCAGTCGCTGTCTGCTGTAGACGCAACAGAGCAGTGATGGGAGTAACGCCGTTTAAAATAACCGCGTTACTAAAAAATATTTCTTTCAGTAACGAGCAAACTAATTAATTACGTCTTCTTTTATCAAAACGTGGTTTCTGTTACTGATAAGGAAATGCGTGCGTTAAGCAGCACGGTGTGTTGAAGCTGTCATCAGCTGATCAGGAGCTAAAGAGGCAGATGTTTTCATCCAAGCGCATCACGGCCGTGAAGAACGAGGAAGACGTGATGAATATCTACGGCTGCAGGTGTGGATCTTCTTAGCGTGACAGCGGGACGTCCTGAAGGTCCGCTCACCTGTTCACCGCTCAGACGTCCTGATCTTCTACCTTCCTAGATCATCCAGCTGTAACCTGTTCCTGATCATGTCTTTAGTCCCGCTGTAACACTGATGCATCAGTCTCAGACGTCATGGAGCTCAGGTGTTATCAGAACTACCTGTGTGTGTTTACCACCCAGCTTCAGCTCTTCTGTGGTTGGGTCTGACCCAAGTTAGTAAATGTGAGTCCTCCATCAGGCTTGTGCCTCTTCTGGTGTCATTTTAAAGTATTTTAATTATTTATTTAACCATTACTAGATTAGCAGCAACAGAAATGCTACTAAAACACACAATTATGTGAAGCTGGAAAAATTAAACTACTGTACAAAATTACATTCATTTCTGTAATTTAACTAGACTGAGAGACCATTTAAAGGCTCGGGAACCTTTACAGGTGTTTCTATTTGCAATTTTTAATTTTAGCTGATTGGGGTCTTTTCAAATATCACACAGTGACCTTTTAATAGTCTAGATAAGTGTAATGTTCCTGTTAGTAGTTCCTCCTGTTACGTGCTTATTTATTTATTTAAATTATTCAGGTTTATAAAAAACATTTGGACACATTATTATGTTCCAGTCATTAATCATTTATATTTCACTATTGTAGTCATTTATAGTAAATTAAGTAAGTTCAATTAGCCCATTTTTCTTGTATTCTTTAATGAAAAAAGTAACTAAGTAGTTATTTTTCTTGGTAATTAGTTACTTTTATAATCTCGTAACTCTGTAATTAATGGAGTTACTTTTTGGACAAAGTAATTAGTAACTATAACTAATTACTTTTTAAATGTAACTTTCCCAACACCGGTCATGACCCACAGACAAGAGCTCAGTCGTGGGGCGACAATGTCTCCGTTCCATTGGACAACGCTAGGACCAATCAGAACAATGAACAACATGATGTAATCCTCGCTACGGAAACCAGTCAACAGGGCAGTCCGCCATACACTGTTGAAGAACAAGTACTTCTGTTTGCTCATGTCTCCAAAAAAAGGCCTGAATCATCTAAAGTTGGGGCCAAAGCCATTTTTAATTAGAGCTGTTTCCTGAGCTGGAGCCAGGGGCGTGTCCATGGAGTGGCCTGGGGTAGCACATGCCACCCTTGGAATCTGATTGGCCACCCCAGGTGCCACCACACTAATTTACATTTAAATAGTCTTTTCATTGTCCACAAAAGGCTTGGGCGTAAAATAAAAAAAGCATAACCATTGGTGCCACCCATGCACAAAGTTGTGCCTCACCTGGGCCACCCCATTTTAAAAGATCTGGACACACCACTGGCTGGAGCCATCTTTGTAGTTTTTCTCCATTGCAGCTCTGGTGCTAAGCTTACCAAAAACAAATGGCTTGGTCCACTGGTAGACCTGCTGAGGCTACAGTGGAGCGTGGATAGGAAGACCTGCAGAATGTTTTGCTACTGCTTTGGTTTGTCTAGATTTCTAGGCTAGGCTAATCGTGCTCTCGTCACGAAGGCTTGGGTAAAGAGGAGGATAGAGTTTTTTCTATTCTGTGGCAGGTACTGCTCACTGAAGATGTTCTTAAAGCACCTCCTGGTTTATGTTGTTTTCTAACGTTCTGAATCTAGCATCACCACACAGTCTCCCAGGCACAGAAAAAAGCTCCTGCAATGATTATTCCACAGTTAGCTGACTCGGTAATGTTTTGGCTGACTGATCTTAGTCTACCTAAAACAGAGGTGTCCCAGTTCAGCTATATTAGGAAAAGGATCCACTTTAAAATCAAACTCCTGGAGCTGCTTCACATCAGGAGTGCACACACAGCGTACAGCTCAGGGCACTCACCATCCTTGCGGTGGTAGGTGATCTCCACCTTGCGCTCCTCAGAGCCCAGCAGCGCCTGGGCCACCTGGGCCACCGCGTGCCGGCTGGTGAACTGGCCGTGCAGGAAGTCGCACGTGCACGGCCTCTGCATGACGTCCGGCCTGGAGAAGCCCGTCATCTCGCAGAAGCCATCGTTGCAGTAGATGATCGCACAGTTCTGCACGCGGGCATTGGCTATGAGGAATTTCTTATCTGTCGTTGGGGAAGAGATAAACGTCAAATTAAAAAAGATAAAAGACACGAGCGTGGAAGGTGTTTTATCTTGTTCTGTCACACACACACACACACACACTTAGAAATAAGCACTTGCTTTGAATTCAGTACAGCATTAAAGTCGCATTTTCCATCACGTTGTTTACCACGCTGATGTTAAACCCTTTAATAAATACATAAAATAATGTTACTGTTATTGTTTTCTTTGTCGCTTGGTGCAAGAATATGATGTCATAATTGTGTAAAAATAGCAAATATTAAGATCAGGGTTATAATACTGCAAAATAGTACTATCTTTTATTCAAAAATCCTTTTAGTTTAGTAGTTTATTTATTTTTGGTGTGTTTTTTTTTCAGCAAAGTTTCGAGCATTTCCTTATAAAATGAATGGAATAAATGTGCTCTTACAAATAAACAACAAATAAACGATAATCATACAAGAACATACACAAATCATTCGAAAACAGTGACATCTATGTGTTGTTTTTGTTTAGTGGTTTATTTTAGTTAAATTTCCTGCATGTTAGATTGCTAATCAGGCTTAAATTTGCCCCAAAATCTCTTTTTTGCTGTAAAAACAAAACGAATCAGAAATGATAAATTAGGTTTAGGTGACAAGATAATTATTTTAACACAAGTTAAGAGGAATAAAAATAGATTTTAAACAAAGTAAACACGAGCATTATTAACACAGGAGCGGTTATATGAACCCTAATGGTGTTTACCCAACATGACCCCGTCAGATGTGGTATCCGGCCTCTAATAGGAGCTCTCCTAACAAGTGCACGCACCAGGACGGGGATACTCACTTTGTCCTTCGAATTTCCGAATAATCACTCCCAAGAATGTGTTTTGTGGCGCAACATGACCTCTCCGCACAGGCATGGTTCCTCCTACAGAGACAGGACGGTGGATAAATCTTTGGCCGAACCCGAGCGAGCCGGTGAGCGGGTGTAAGCCGAAGCCAGAGAGGCTCCCAGGTTTCTTTTGTCAGCACTCAGACATCCTCGTGAGAAAATCTGACTCCTCCGCTTGCTCCTCTCCTTCTTCACCTCCTCCTCCTCCGTTTATTTATTTATTTCTTAAATTCCTCCCCTCCCCTTATTTCAACTCCCCGCGCGCGAGCGCATCTCAGAGGCTCCTTCCCTGCGCTCCTCGCCGACGTGAAGCGTGAAAGAAAGGAAGAGTCGGCGACTCGCAGCATCACCAACATCTCACCGCTGCTCCTCGAGCGGCTCGTCTCCGAGCGCGAGCAGCGCGCGCGCGCGTGTGTGGGGTTGGGTGTAGGAAGCGGTGAGGGGGGAGGAGGAGGTGTTGTGGAAGAAAGACGGATGGTTTCTGAGCCAACACCGACACGCAGAGCAGGGAAAACCCACACTGTAACAGTTTAGGCGTTTAGCTTAGTGCCTGAACAAAAAGCCCAACTTTACCAACCGGATGTTAGTTAATAAACACGAGAACGTAACTGAACGTGCTGTTTTAAAATCTACTTCTGACAGGTGAGTCGTTGCTCCGTGGTGCACCTGCGAGTCACGCGCCCGGCAGCAGAGGAGGGCGGGGGGAGTGACGTCACGCCCGCTCCCAACGCAGGTGCAGGCCATTAACGGAAAACCCTCCTAGATGTTTTAAATGTCGGTCGCGTGCTCAGGTTTCCACCGCAGCCTGCTTACTGTAACACGCAGGGTTTCCCACGGAGCGGAGCAGGGCTCCAGGGCGGCTGCGGCCGGGCTCGGAGGCGCTGTCCACGGTGCTGACCGCACCCGGGAGGGAAGCGCTCTCAATAATGGATGATTTCAGTTTAAAAAATACATTTTCAGCTTTATTCCTTCATAGAGCTCACATGCTCTGAATATATAATAAACCCCTTATAATTAATGCAAGATTCACCTGTCTAAAATATAATGATTTTTGTTTTAGACAGTCAGGGTGGGAGTTTGGTGCCGGTTCACCCAATCCAGAACTAAAGAAAGGACAATAGTGGACCCCGGCCCTTGAACTGTTCATCCTCCTTCCTTCAGGCAGAAGGCTGAGCTGCTGAAGTAGCTCTTTCCCTGTGGTTGTGAGGCTAATGTGTTCTCCTGTGTCTGCACGATTTTGTAGAAGATAATTCTGAAATGTGATTTTATTAATAAAGGGTCATTGTTGGAGCTCAGGCTTTGCTTTGCTAAATTATATCATTGGTTGCTTGACCATTTTAGACTCACTCACGAAGGTGCCGTTTTTTGCTCACTAAATTTCAACGTTGAAATTCAGGTTGATAAAAATAGTAAATAGAGTTCACTTATTTCAGGATCGACACGCTAATAGCTATTAGGACTGCATAAGATCAAAATTCACTGCTGCAATCTTAGAAAGTTGCATTTTCAGTTATATTATTAGCGCAGTTGTTGGACAAGATGGAGAGTAGAGGGAGGTGGATTGCACAGCCCATATCCTGGCCTTTACTCCAACATTCCACCATCTAAAAGGCTAGGTTATCCCGAGTTAACTCTTCAGTTATGCTGCTATAGGCTTAGACATTCCACCATCTAAAAGGCTAGGTTATCCCGAGTTAACTCTTCAGTTATGCTGCTGTAGGCTTAGACATTCCACCATCTAAAAGGCTAGGTTATCCCGAGTTAACTCTTCAGTTATGCTGCTATAGGCTTAGACATTCCACCATCTAAAAGGCTAGGTTATCCCGAGTTAACTCTATAGTTATGCTGCTATAGGCTAGCACACTGCTGCTAACCACTTAAACATTCTTGCTCTCCTGATAATAACTTTTTACTGTATTTAACATAGAAAGTGCTACTAGTTCATCCAATTATTTGTGTGTGTGTGTGTGTGTGTGTGTGTGTGTGTGTGTGTGTGTGTCCACCTTGTCTTCTCAAACCTACTGTCTGTTGTAACAGACGGCTGCTTATACTGAGCAAAGTTCTGTTGTTTTCTTTTTGTTTTATTTTTTTGCTAAAGGGGAGTTTTCCTCTCCACTCTCACTACATGCTTGCTATATGAGGATTGCTGTTAAGTCTCTGACACAAGTCAGTGACTCGATGCAACCCGCTGGTTTTCGATACATAAAATACATTTAAATGGAACAATGAACTGACCTCAATGCACTGATAAGTAAGTTCAGTGGGATTGTTTACTATGTAAAGTGCCTTGAGATGACTCGTTATGAAATGGCAGTACATATAAAAATAAACTGAATTAAATTGAAAGTATACTTTAGTTCACATGGAATTCATTCTCTGGTTGTTTACAAAGGTAAATATCACCGTCATCAGCCAAGTGTGCCACTATATTGCATCAAAGGAAAGTTCAATGTAAAGCTAAACTGCAAATAGATCAATCTTTACAAAACATGTTTTGTCTTAAATGAATCGGTAAAGACAATTTAACTTAAATAAGTACTATTAACTAAAATATATTAATTTATTATTTTATGTTTCTATATTAATCTGTTCATCTTTATGTCAACTTTAAGTGTGTCTGATAAACAGACTTATATATATTTTAAATATTTGTGGATTCATGGGAAAAAACAAGCACGAACAAGCAATTTTTGTGGATTTCAGGCACAATAAAGAACTGGTGGGTGAGGTGCATTGTGGGTAGTCATTTTTTTAGTTATTTTGTTCTATTTTGGGGTGTTTATGCATGTTTATTGTGGGGGATTGTTGTTCTTAGTTACTACTTCACTCAGTGTTGCAAATGTGGTGTTACTTTTTGTATGATGTTGGCATCATAAGTAAGGAGGTTGGTCAAAAGAATGACCACGCTGTACCGTTCCACTTTAATTAATACTATGATGGCTTTGGGTGTTCAGCTCTCACTGGCTGTTAGCATCAATGGGTGTTTGTGAGTCATGTGCAGTTAGCAACACATCTGGGTTAGTGTAGTATGTAATCAGTTACACCCAAAATTTTGAGTTCTATTCACTTATCAAGTTTGAGTTGAAAACATTAACATTTTGAGTATATTTTCTGAATAATATGAGTTGAAAAATGTAGAAAATCTTGAGTGAATTACTCCCTAATTATAAGTCGAGGAATATCAATATTTATAAGATAACATTGAGATAATTTAAGGCGACTGCAAATGTAATTTTTATTTTATTGAAACTTAAAATGTTTAAAAACATCACTTAAATATTTTTGTGTAATCTGTTACAAAGTAAATTTTGAGTTCTGTGAACTTATTAAGGTTTACAGTGTATGGTAGCAAGAACTGGGGCAGAACTTTCTGGATTTAGAGGCCAGACAGATGGCGTGCTTGTGTCTGCGAATGAAAGGTTACGTTCTGGTCAATTTGTTGGTGAAAATTTGAACACTGGTACGCTACACTTACTTTCCAAAGCTGTATACATATCTGCATAATCATTAGCCACTGTGTTATTTATAGAATAAGCTCCACTTTAGTTTAGCTCCTGTGTCCCGAACCCTCTCTCAGATACAGGCTGATGAACTCACCCACGGTCTGGTTAAACATCTGTCTTCAGCCTCTCATCCATCTGCTCCTCGGAGAAAACCATAGATGAGGTGTATGTGTGTGTGTGCTTTATTCAAACACCATCTTTGTGACTTCTACAAAAACACTTTTCTCCTTAGCTTTATTTGTAGATAATGTGTTGATTTTAATGGCTGCTTTCATAACAGCTAGCGATGGGTACCGAATTCGGTACTTCTTAAGGTACCGACCGAATTCCATAGTACCGACGGAGCACCGATTCACGTCATTTGAAACGGTGCCTCGTTTCGGCACCTGTCCTTCATAACGAGAACTTGCCTAGACAGCTGCGCGTGCGCAAGAGCGTTGTGTCGTCGGTCCTCTTCTCCATGCAGCCCTCGCACAGATCGGCTCTCTAAATCTTCTAGCCAGGCGCCGGTCTTACGCAGCACTGTTTCATTACTCACTACTCAGAGCTTATGGGAACCAGGGGAGCAGCTGCATTATTGCTTGGAGGCCGGGTCCAGCAGCCATTATGAAGGTAAACAAAAAAGCAGAGGGCCCTGACAGCTAAAGCGTTTGTGTTTGAAGCTGCTTTCTTACATCCTCGGGTGTAATCAACTAAAACAAGAACTGGAGAATTTGCTTTTCTTACTCCAACTGAAATGGTGCCGGAAACATTCGTGATAATGAAGAGAGAAAATCCACAAGCTAGCAAAAAGGGTATCAAGTGTCAATTTATTAGATATTAAACAATATCTAACATATTTTCTGATGCACTTAGGTAGTTATATAATAAAATAAACGCCACTTGTAGTACTTCAATTATCCACTAGAGGGCCACAAACAGCAGGTTTCAAGGAATGTACCAGTCCTGTTAAAGAGGTAGAGCTGTAGCTGCAGGAGAAGTGAATATACAAATCTGGCGTCACAAATTTGAATCATTTCTGTTTATTATGGGTTGTGGCACGTAAAGGTAGAGGGACAAGTGGTAGTGGGATTTTTATACATTTCAAGAGCAAGTAATTGCATGCACTTTGAGACTTTACAAAAAAATACAAAGGGCAGAATGCCTTCTCTGGGTCAGGGACGAGGTCCTGCCATCAATGAAGGAGTTTAAGTATCTCGTAGCGATGTGTCGGTCGCGAACGAACCGGGAGCCGGCTCGTCATTGGGAGCCGTCCCCTCCCCTCCCCCCTCCCGTCTTGCTTTGGTGAAAGCTACAGGCGATTGGTCAACATGTGTAACTGCGTGTCCAGACTGTTCACACACAGAGCAGTAGGGGCGGGGAAGAGGGAGGATCAGACTCAGACACCCAGCAGAGCACATGCGGGTGGAGGGAGACGAGAGGGAATGAGGAGGAGGAAAAAGGCGAGAGAGAGAGAGGAGAGCGCGACGAAGACAGTGAGAAAATGAGCGCCAGCATTCGGAAAGTGGAGATTTCTGAAAGTGTCCATAGAAATGATAAATATTTGCTATATTGCATTTTTTACATTAGTAAATAATTTTACATATATTTTAGCGTTATTTTGGTTATAAATGTACTCTACGCAACAGAAAATCTGAGGAGCCACTTGGGAGCCGAAAGAGCCGGCTCTTTCTGGTGAGCTGAGACAAAAGAACCGGCTCTCTAAAAAGAGCCGGAATTCCCATCACTAGTATCTCTGGGACTTGTTCACGAGTGAGGGAAAGATGGAGCATGGGATCGATGGGTGGATTAGTGCTGCATCTGCAGTGATGTGGGCGTTGCATCATTCTGTCGTGGTGAAGAGAGAGCTGAGTCAGAAGGCAGAGCTCTCAATTTACCGGTCGATCTACGTTCCTACCCTCACCTATGGTCACGAGCTTTGGGTAGTGACCGAAAGAACAAAATCGCAGATTCGAGCGGCCAAAATGAGTTTCCTCCGCAGGGTGGCTTGGGTCTCCCTTAGAGATAGGGTGAGAAGCTCGATCATCTGGGAGGGGCTTGGAGTAGACCTGCTGTTCCTCCACATCGAGAGGAGCCAGTTGAGGTGGCTCGGGCATCTGGTTAGAATGCATCCTGAGCGCCTCCCTGGTGAGGTTTTCCGGGCACGTCCAACCGGGAGGAGACCTAAAGGGAGACCCAGGACACGCCGGAGGGACTATGTCTCTCACCTGGCCTGGGAACGCCTTGGGATTCCCTCGGGAGAGCTGGCCCAAATGGCTGGGGAGAAGGAAGTCTGGGCCTCTCGACTTAGGCTGCTGGCCTGCTGCCCCCGCAACCCGACTCCGGACAAGCAGAAGAGAATGGATGGATGAAAAAATACAATGAACTCATCTTAAGACATTTTAAATACACAAACACTTGTCCCACGAGGGCTCCAATTGGGACATTTTGATCTAGAATCAGTTAGACAAACATATTTTAATCAGCGTCTCTCTTAAGTCTCCCACTCAAAAATATGTCCAAAACATGACAGAGACACCTTTTCGGCACCAACAGTGTGTGTGTATGAGTTGTGTCAGATGTATATTCCCCAGAAAGTAGAGAAGTAAAAACAAGGTCATTGAAGACTATAAGAGATTCTTTTTAATGGGATCAATCTTCAAAGTGAGAGAGGGGCAAAAATACCTGTGAGTGCTACTCGTTTTCTTCTGCTTCTTGTATATCTCTCTGCACAACCATCTGGATATTCACTGTTTTATGACAACCCATGCCTATAAATAGCTCCAAGTGTATTTACTTTCCATTTATCTTGGACATTACTTATCTGTTTGTGCTCTTTATGAGCGTTTATCCACCCAGCCAGGTTTATGAGACACGGGGTAAGACGGAAATTACCTTTTAGCTCTAAGATGCTGATAAAAGTCTGATAAATAATTAAGTGGAAATGAAATAATACACTAGAGAAGAAGAAGAGTGTAGAGGTAGCACACACGGGGCTCACAGCAAATATTTGCTTTGGTTACTGTAGTTGTATTTTACACTCTACCAACCTGATGCGAATCCTGCCTGTCAGTCCTAAACGGTCGAGCTTCGTTTAAGTACCAAAGCTACTTTGACTAATATATAAAATGTATTATTGTTATTTTTTTTTAACCTTGTCCTGTCTGGCTGTGAAGCAAACAGAATTGATGTCTGAATGCTGGTAACAAGCCTTACAGATTTACTCTCAGGTGGAGCATCAAAGCGTCTGCTTTTAATGTCACGCCTGATACTTAAAACTTTATTGTTATTGTTTTTGAATGCTTTGTAATTCCGACCAGACACGGAGACAGAGATGAAAGAGAAAGGAAAAGACAAAAGGTGGTAATGGGGGGGGGGGGGGGTCCACAAAAATAAACAATAATGAACAAGAGTCTGCTTCTAGACCTGCAGAAAGAGAACAAACAGAAAAAAATGGCACACACAACAATACATCAGGATGAAGCTATCACTGTGTCAACCTGATGATGAAATATAAAATCAACATTGTTTAACTGAACAATCACACGATAATAAGTCATAGTGCATTTAGTGGCAACGACAGCCTTAAGACCTGTGTTTAACGTGCCCAAGCCCATACTTATGACAGCACCATGTGAGCACCTGTGTGTGTACACGCGCTTGTTTATGTAAGGTTTCTCTATAGGAGCGTCCAATAGTATTCAAATGTATTATTATTTATTGAGATATCTAGTCTGACTGAGTTTCTGTGAGGCGTTTTCTGTTGGATTAAAGGTCTTGTGCTATTGTTCAGGGGCGGCGTTAGGCCCAGCTACTTGGGCTGAAGCCCCGGATGTTTCATGAAAAGCCCCGGATCTCAAACGTGGAAGTAACATGCAGTACCAAAGTCCAACAGAGAGGGAGCAGCTGGCAGTAGTTTGTATACAGCCTGCCTGAGCCTCCACCACTGAAGAAGAAGCCCTTCAGCAGCCGGCTTCTTCTGCACTCTGCCTGAAACGCATGAGTGAAGATGGACATAAGGAAGTTTTTTAGACCAAAAGTACCGCGACAGAACCCCAGCTTTGATGAGACTGGTGTTGACTCAGGTTTGTGAGTCTTATTTGAAAATATTTGTTGTGCTGCTGGTTTGCCTAAAGTTAGCTTACTATCAGGTAAAGTTGTTGGAGAAAGAAAGGGAATATTTACCATCATCTCACACTAAACACTAACAGGAACAATACTCTGCCCTGAATATGCTTAATATGTAGCTTCAGTTGTCGGTTGGTTCGCTGGAGTTTTTGACAATTAAAATTGTGCCCAACCACATTTTCAAAGTTAAACACATTTCTTTTAAAAACGGTAGTTTCTGCTTCAGCCCTCTCCCCCCTCCCCCTGCACAGCAGCTGCAAACTCACTGATGCGCCTGCAGCCTCTCGGAGTTCCTGCTGCTCTAAACATTAAAATAATTATTTCATTTTCTGTTCCTCACTTCTGATTACCTTCAGTGGTGTCTGTTTGTTGCAACCACCAGGTACAAAAACTAACTTGTTTTTATTTGACTATTTTTCTGTCCTGCCTGTTTATTATCTTCCTGCATCTCCTCTCAATCCTAAAGAAAAACTGCTACCTGGGTTCGTATATATTCATATTATGAGTTACCTTTGAACTGCAGTTCTAAAAGATCTATCGACCGCTAAAACAGCGGAGTGCTCGCTGGCCGCACCGGTGAGGTGCGTCACCGGAGGACAAAACAGGTGATGCGCTCTGCTCCACAGCAGCGAAATGCATCAGGCACAAATAAAAGACAGAAAGCATAAAAGGAAATGAGCCGACATGAACGATCGCGTGTTAAATTAGTTTTTGGGGTGGCGACACCTGATTTGATAATGTTACTGTGGCCGTGCTCAGGACGCAGATGTCTGGAACGTGTCAACAATCAGAGCTTTGCATGCGCAAGCTGGTTAAGGTTAGGATGGGGGTGAGGGGGAGGGTAAATTGCAAGAGGGTAAAGGTCACAATTTGGTTAAATGTCCGTTTTACGGCGGGCGTCAGTACCGACGCTCTGGCATAGCGCGTCACCTCCCGACGCGCAGGAGCTCGTCACCTGCTGTCTTTTCCGAGGACTGCATCTTGTCGGTCATTTTCACGTGACAGCGACTAGTCTATGAAAGTCATAAAATGTCACTACAGAGCAGTGAAGTCGACTAGTTCATACAACCCCTACTTTGCACTCAACAGATCTCTTTGATCTGCTCAGAAGTAACTGATGAGGTGAAAAAGTAGGAAGCCAGGCAGCAGTTTTTCTGGAGAGTTTAGAGGAGATGCAGGAAGATAAGAGACAGACAGGACAGGAAAATAGTTCAATAAAAACAAGAAAACAAAACAAAGTGTTGAAAAGTAAAATGTAGTTAGATTTATCTCCACTACACTTTTTTACCTGTATAAAACTATAAGTTACACACATACATTTGATACAATTCAGATCACCTTCAAAACTCAGTCACACACCCAGGGCCGTTTCAAGGCATTTTGGGGGCCAAGGCTGCCCAGCTTTGCCAATGTTGTGGTAAAACAAAAGGTAAAATAATTTCTTATATATATATATATATATATATATATATATATATATATATATATATATATATATATATAATTTGGGCAGCAGCAGCTCAACAGGTTGAGTGGGTTATCCAGTAATCAGAAGGTTGCAGGTACCTCTACAAATAACACAAGTCTGAATTTGCTCCTCTATGTTGGGGAGTTGCTAATGCTAATGTTAGCTTCTACTAGCCGAGGCGCGCTCTGCTGTCTTCTTGTGGGCGGGGCTATCAATACTAATTTTCCCTGTGACGAAGGTCCATCCGGCTTTTTTTGGCCCAATCTGTTTTTCTGGTTTTTTTTTTTAGTGGCCAATGCGGGAAAAGGGGTTGAAAAAAACAGCTCACTGTGTGCATCTCAGAGTGACAAATCATATTTGAAAGCCAGAACTATTACAACGTTTTTCAGGGTAACTCTAATTCATCTTTTAACTGTCAAAAATATCATAAATGTGTGTTTTGATAGTTCACTAGCTGATTTTAGGGTTAGGGTTGAGTTTGGTGACAGGAGGATCTGGTCTCTGCTGATGATGTCCTCTTAACACCATCAAACCGTGACCTTTAACTCTTGCTGGGGAGGTTAGCAGCTGAGTGTGAAGCAGCTGGGAGGAAGATCAACATCTCCTAATTCGTGGCCATGATTCTTAACCAGAAAATGGTGGATTACCAACTCTGGGTTAGGGGAGCGGTCCCTTCTCAAGTAGAGGAGTTTAAGTACCTTGGAGTCTCGTGAGGGATGGAGAGAATGGGAGATCGACAGACGGATCGGGGCGTTGTCTGAAGTCATGCAGATGCTAAGTCGCCTTTCACTTATCTAACTGATGAAATAATTAGGAAATTGGTTTAAAAATCTGAGTTCGAATCTCCAAGTCCTCGTACTCTTTCATCAAACGGGATGTAAAATAAAACCGCAGTCCCACTGAAGCATTGTTCCAGCTAAACGCAGAATACAGCATCTCTATATAACGATGTTCCGTCCGACGCAGAGCCTACAGGTTGTCTCTCCTTTAAAGGTCAGTGCTGTCAAGACAGTTTCATATTGGTCCCAGTTAAAAATTAGTGTTAAAGTTCACCAACATTAAACCTATACTTACTTCGCCCTGAGCAAAGACAATCTGGTAAAATGAAGTTACCGCAGTGCAACATCTTTCCTGGCTTCTTGGAAGTGGCTCCAAGGGATGAAAGTCTCCTTCTAACTGCGCGCGGCGACGGATGGGATGGATGTTGTTCTGTGGGCTTCGGCTGCGCTGAAGCTGAAAACAACACAGCTGAACGAGATTCTATTTTAGAGCTGAGCCAGCAGGTAAATGATTATCAGCGTGCCCCGTGGGATGATCACCATTATTATGATGTATTAGATGTCCGCTCTGTGTACACAGTGGAGTGTAACCTTGCCGAGAGCCCTGCTTGCTGGTGATGTGAATACTGCAGGTTGTGAGAGGCCATCTTTCCTGCAGAGAGGAGCTCCAGATTTGGTTAATTGTGAGTTGAGAGAACCCCCTCTCAACCTGGACTCTAGCCCCCTTGACACCAAACAAACATCTAGCTGAAATGCACAGAATACCAGCTGCTGGGATTTTAAACCATGAAGGAAATTAATTATTGAGTCAATAGAAAAACAGCATTTCCCCTGATATGTCAGCACCAGATCACTTAAAATTGGCCTCAACAAGCAGGATTTATGGAAGCCTCTTTCTGCCAAACAGCTTCTGTCCTGTTTATGTGACACCAGATTTAAAGGTTAAGGCCAACAAGAGATTTATTCTCTTTATTTATACATTTGACGTTGTTAATTACGCAGTCTGACAACAAACCTGCTGTGTTTTTCTCCATTACTGCTCTGACCAGCGTACGAAAGAGGTCTGGCTAACGCCGACTTGTGCAGCAGTTAATAAATCAATGCTACGAATGATTTCTTACGTTAATAGTCAAACAAAAAGGATGGTGTGTTGCATCCACAGAGGTCAAACGTAGGCAGCAATTATTTCTTCAAGAGCAAGTCACCCCCAAATCAACTTTTTTTCTGATAAACTATATAAATGCGTGTCTAATCGTGCTGCAGACACGTGTAGTCAATAGTTTTGCACTTTAGTGCATTTGAGTTAAAATTTTTATTTTCTATCTAAAACTATCAGTGTTGTGTCGTTGTCAGGTAAAAACTCTGCACTGCATTTGAATTTAAATCTGCCATCGCTATTGGCTAAGAGGTACCCTAGAACGTTAGCTGGTACCATATGATGTCACAATGTCGTTGTGAGCCTGTGTGTGTGTATTTGTTAGCAGCTCCGCCCTCTCGGTTTGCTGTGGCATTTTTCAAACAGGAAATGGGAGTTGAGTAAGAATCTGGTAGGGTGTGACTTGCTCTTTAAAGGTAATTGTTGAGGTTTCATTGGTCTAGACCAGAGGTCCTCAACTAAATTTGTTTAAGGGTCGGAGTTTTTTCCAGCAGACACCGTGAGGGCCAGATGTTCTTGAAAGTAAAGTTCAAGTATTATTGTATCATAATTTATTACCCAATGACTTTGTTTTCCATCTAAACCGTTTTGATTGTAGTTTTAGCTGTTTGGAGTACATGAACAATTATTGATATTTGGGATATGAATTTTGCTGCTAAACTTCAAATTCCTCCGATCGGTGGCCATTATGGCCCAAAGAATCGGGGTTGGATAGGTCTGGCCGGCCAGATTTGGCCCACCAGTTGAGGCTCACTGGTCTAGACCATGGGTAGGCAATGCCTATCCTCAAGGGCCACCATCCAGTTTAAGTTGTTTCCCTCTTCCAAAACATTTAATTCAATGGTTGTGGTCGGAGGATGATGGTTAGAGGGACCGACGGGGGCAGTGCTTGTCAGCCTCGCCAAGAGTCAATAAGAGGACAGAGTCATGAAATGGCCCAATCTCTGAAGCGTGCGTCCATTGGAGGTGGTGTTATGCTCCACTATAAACACAGTTAAAACAAGTTGTTGTTGTTGTAATCCAGCGTGTTCCTCGTAATGAAAAAGGTGATTGTGAGATCAAACCACTCATAATTATTTATATCCTACCAATAAACAAACACTACTGTCGTCAGACATTTCCGTGGCTTACCTAGGCGGGTATAATAATGGCAGTGATTATGATGCTGCTATTTCAGCAACAATAATGAAGTGTAATCACACTTGTCATATCAGCATGTTCCTCTGTGGGTAAACGCTGTCTATTTATTTAACCACATGCAGCCCAATTGCTACCGCTGCTGGACAGTATTGGACTGGAGAATATCCCCCCATTGTAAGGCGTGCTTGGTACATTCATTTTTAGCTCAATATGTGGAGCAATTTAGCCTTTAGGCCCTAATTCTAAAATCAGTCTTCGTCTTCGTCTTCCTCCGCTTATCCGGGTCCGGGTCGCGGGGGCAGCATCCCAATTAGGGAGCTCCAGGCTGTCCTCTCCCCGGCCTTGTCCACCAGCTCCTCCGGCAGGACCCCAAGGCGTTCCCGGACCAGATTGGAGATGTAACCTCTCCAACGTGTCCTGGGTCGACCCGGGGGCCTCCTGCCGGCAGGACATGCCCGAAACACCTCCCCGGGGAGGCGTCCAGGAGGCATCCTGACCAGATGCCCAAACCACCTCAACTGGCTCCTTTCGATCCGGAGGAGCAGCGGTTCTACTCCGAGTCCCTCCCGAATGTCCGAGCTCCTCACCCTATCTCTAAGGCTGAGCCCGGCCACCCTACGGAGGAAACTCATTTCGGCCGCTTGTATCCGCGATCTCGTTCTTTCGGTCATTACCCAAAGCTCATGACCATAGGTGAGGATTGGGACGTAGATCGACCGGTAAATCGAGAGCCTGGCTTTCTGGCTCAGCTCCCTCTTCCCCACGACAGATCGGCTCAGCGTCCGCATCACTGCAGACGCCACACCAATCCGCCTGTCGATCTCCCGATCCCTCCTACCCTCACTCGTGAACAAGACCCCGAGATACTTAAACTCCTCCACTTGAGGTAGGACCTCTCCCCCGACCCGGAGGTGGCAAGCCACCCTTTTCCGGTCGAGAACCATGGTCTCAGATTTGGAGGTGCTGATCCTCATCCCAGCCGCTTCACATTCGGCCGCGAACCTACCCAGCAAGAGCTGAAGGTCAGAGCTGGATGAAGCTAGGAGGACCACATCATCCGCAAAAAGCAGAGACGAGATTCTCCTGCCACCAAACTCGACACACTCCACACCACGGCTGCGTCTAGAAATTCTGTCCATAAAAGTGATGAACTGAATTCTAAGATCCATCCAGGGCAAATGGTTGCCCTTGTGTGGTGATGTCCTGGCATTTCTCTGTTCTAAGTTTTTTAAAGGTGCCAAATGCATTACAGCATTCTTCTTTCTATCCAACCTTTATTCTTGCTTCCAGTACTAATTTTGGATTTGTATCTCAAAAGCTGAGCAGAAAACACATCTGAGTTTAGGTATGACGGCGTTACTAAGGCTGCTCTAACGGAGCCAGGTCCTGATGAAGGTTTGTTCATGTCATACTGGAGTTTACCTCTCCGCTGTTGCTAGCTGTGAAGACACTGAAACACCAAGTCAATGACTCCATACAGTCTCTGTGGTTTCCTCACATGGGAAACTTTTAACTGTCATAATAACTTGAACTCAATGCACTGATGAGTAGACTCATCTAGAATGTTCTCTTTGTAAAATGCATTGATGGCACTTGTGAATTGGCCCTATATAAATGATCTGAATTCATTTCAATCATAGTCACCATTATGGGCCAGTTGTTACCATGGCAACTCAACTTATTGGTACCATGGTAGTCCTAATGAGACACTGTTACTGCGTTGATTCCAATGAGCCACTGGAAGCAGCTTAAATGTTTGTTTTGAGCGTGGTTCCTCTTCGTAACTCTAACCTTAACCCTAACCCTAACTCCTTACACTTCTTACAAAGTTCACTCATCAAAATGTTGTTACTTTTTTCTTAGCTTACATTTGACAAAACTTAAGTCCAATTTTACCCTGGGAGGGCAATAACCACATTAAGACCCTTAACTCATTCGCTGCCAGCGTTTCTCGCTGTTTTTACTGTATTTTAAGAGTCACAGAACGCGCTAGGATGATTTTGATGACAAAACAACCAGAACAAAGCGGAGACTCACCTCTTACATCAGGAAGAATCTGCGTGTTTCGAGCGTTATCCGTTCTTTCATAATCCGTTGTTGAATTGTGATCGGCAGAAGCTTTTCCGGTTCGCGCCTCACTTTTTTTTTACAGCAGCGGCCCAAAATGATCTCCTAACACGTGGATTTTCTGCTTCCTGATCACGTGATGTGTGACGTATGCGGATGAAGATCGGCTTTAGAGCTGAGATGTTTGTTCTCACGGCGCGGGGGCTCGTTCTGATGCCCACACAGTGAAAACATGCAAATGACGACTTTAGTCGTCAATGGCAGTGAATAAGTTAAAATTTTTCTACTTGTTGTTTATCATTGATTTGGCCCTGGACAGCTCCTTCAACCACAGAATGCTACCGTAGGTCATTCATCCCCTCCAGTGTTATTTTCATTGACAAAATATTTTCGGGTTTTTTTTTGCATGACAAATACATTTTTGTGGACTAAACAAAATTAAAACATCCATCCATCCATCCATCCATCCATCCATCCATCCATTTTCATCCGCTTATCCGGAGTCGGGTCGCAGGGGCAGTAGCCGAAGGCGAAAGGCCCAGACTTCCCTCTCCCCAGCCACTTGGGCCAGCTCCTCCGGGGGAATCCCGAGGCGTTCCCTGGCCAGGTGAGAGACATAGTCCCTCCACCGTGTCCTGGGTCTACGTTTAGGTCTTCTCTTGGTTGGACGTGCCCAGAAAACCTCACCAGGGAGGCGTCCAGGAGGCATCCTGACCAGATGCCCGAGCCACCTCAACTGGCTCCTCTCGATGTGGAGGAGCAGCGGGTCTACTCCGAGCCCCTCCCAAATTACCGAGCTTCTCACCCTATCTCTAAATCCCTTTTCAGATTGACATTCTGGAATATGTGTGGACAATTCAGTCCGTTTTTTAACCAGAACTGTGTTTTCAGACACACCACTTTTGTACCGGAACTTGTCCTTTCGGCTGCCTTCCCACAGCAGGGAAAAGTTCCAGATGTCTGAGGGGGAGGGGGTGGTAAGGCTGTACCCAGATATTGCGTAAACATGGTGCGGTGGGCGTACATGCATCATTTACCCAAACAAAGCCATTCAGTCAAACATGGCAGACGAAGAGATAGAATTCCTCTCACTGATCGGACTTATGTTAAGCATGATTCTGCGCACACGAAGACGCATAAGAGATCTGGATGATGAAGCTCAATGGTTAAAGGAATCACGGAAGCGCTCCGTCGCGCGTCTAGACGGTACCGTAGGAGGCGAGCTGCCATGCTTCGCCGCATGCTACAGGAGCGAGCTATCTAGGTGCGCACAGCGTCCCCCGGCCCCCTCCTCCTCCCCCTCCTCCCTGTCTGGAACTCGACCTCCCCAGTCTGAAGCAGCCACCGTGTCCGTGACAAGTCCGGACCTGTTACTAGGGGCGTCGTCCGGTTTAATTACGGAAAACGTTATCCGGATGTTTGTGTTCAGATACAAAGGTCTTACGGACAGAGTCCGGAACATTTCCGTTTTTCATGGCCTGTCTGAAGGGGGCTTAAGGGAGAGCCCAGCCACCCTGCGGAGAAAACTTATTTCAAACACTTGTATCTGCGATCTCGTTCTTTCGGTCACCTCCCAAAGCTCGTGACCATAGGTGAGGGTAGGAACGTAGATCGACCGGTAAATCGAGAGCTTCGCCTTCTGACTCAGCTCTCTCTTCACCACGACAGACCGGTACAACGCCCGCATCACTGCAGATGCAGCACCAATCCGGCTATCGATCTCACGCTCCAGTTTTCCCTCACTCGTGAACAAGACCCCGAGATACTTAAACTCCTCCACTTGGGGCAGGACCTCATCCCTAAAGTCACTCTACCATTTTCCGAATCAATACAGACTAAATTATGACGAATAATGACGGAAATTTTCATTGACGAAAAAGAGACAATGAAAATTGACCAAAATGAAAATCCAATCAAAAAATGGAAGAGATGAGAGACAGGAAAAAATAATCCATCTGCAAATGGAACAGGCGGGACTAGACGAGAAAAGAACCAATCACAGTCCGGAGCCGGCTGCTGCTTGAACAAGCTAACCGCTAACCAGATACCATCTATTGATGTTTATTCCAATAAAAGTTTTGTCTGAAGGGAGAAAATGTCGGCAACCAGGACTAAAAGCAGTAGCTGTGACAATCTAAAAAGTATTTGTGTGGTGAGTACACATCCGGCGGTTCCCCTTTTTGTTATTTAATTAAAGAAAAGTTTGTGTTGTTAGCAGCTAGCTGGTGGGGGTGCGGGGGGTGGGGTGGTGGTGTTTGATCTCAGCAAATGCAGCACACATCTTTTTGTCATCATTTGTATATTTGTGATGCTGCTATGGCCGATATGTTCAGCGCTCTGGGACCTAGCGGTGATTTTGTGAAGAGAAGCGTTCTTGATCAATCAATCAATCAATCTAATAAAAATTCTAATTACTACACATGAAAAACATTCTTACCTTTAGTTTACCTCCGCATAGAGTAACACATTTCAATGCTTTGATAGTATGATGTCATTTCAAGTGTTGGGAGTAACGCCGTTAAAGTATAACGGCGTTACTAACGGCATTCTTTTTTTTAGGTAACAGAATAATCTAATTAATTATTTTTCCCACTGTTGCACCGCCATTACCGTTACCTTTATTTTAAAGGATTTTATTTATTTATTTAACCATTACTAGATTAGCAGCAACAGAAATGCTACTAAAACACACAATTATGTGAAGCTGGAAAAATTAAACTACTGTACAAAATTACATTTATTTCTGTAATTTAACTAGACTGAGAGACCATTTAAAGGCTTGGGAACCTTTACAGGTGTTTCTATTTGCAATTTTAAATTTTACCTGATTGGGGTCTTGTTAAATATCACACAGTGACCTTTTAATAGTCAAGATTAGTGTAATGTTCCTGTTAGTAGTTCCTCCTGTTAACTGCTTATTTATTTAAATTATTCAGTTTTATAAAAAAACATTTGGACTCATTATTATGTTCCAGTCATTTATATTTCACTATTGTAGTCATTCTTGCATGATTTAATGAAAAAAGTAACTAAGTAGTTATTTTTTCTTGGTAATTAGTTACTTTTATAATCTTGTAACTCAGTTAGTAACTGAGTTACTTTTTGACAAAGTAATCAGTAACTATAACTAATTACTTTTTAAAATAACATTCCCAACACTGGTCATTTCCTGCCATCTTTACAAATATTACTGCTCATTATACAGATTTGTTTATTTTACTGATGTTGAGAGGCACACTTTCAAACGTTCCGTGTTCTTTTTGGTTATTTGCAATAATTATTGTTATAGAAACTATTCTAAATGTAGTTTTATTGATCCAAAGTGTGACATGTAAATTTTACACGTTTCTTTACAGTTTCAAGTAGGCGTAGTTAACCTTTACACAAGTTGAACGTTATTGCATCAGAAGAAAAATACGTATAGGTTAGTCGACCAGAATGAGACTAAAACTAAAACAAGTTGGACGACTAAAATGTGACTGAAATTAAAAAGAATTTTAGTCAAAAGATTAATAATGATAATATTACATTTCATTTGAAAGTGCTTTTCAGTCCCTCGAGATCGCTGAACAACAGAATTAAAAGCAGTACTCAAGTCATGCAAGTCGTGCAAAACAAACAGTCAACAATAAAATCTGAGATAACAACAACATCAATAAAAATAAATACTGAAATAACAGAATTCAGCACTGACAATCACCTAGAATACGCCTCACTCCTGTTTAAATAAGTGGGTTTAGAGATTTAAAGTGTTGTACAGAGGTGGCCGAGCGGAAGGAGGATGGGAGTTTATTCCAAAGTTGGGGGGGGGGGGGCTTGTGAGCCGAAGGAGCGAAGACCATCCAATCTTAACCCGGGGAATGGCAGGACACACCAAGGTACACCTCTGTAGCACGGCTGGTCCACACGTCAGCAGTCAGGGAACAGAAACGGAGACAACGACGCATCACACGCACACACACACACACACACACACACACATGTTGTTTCACTTTTCTTTTCCATCATGGTGGTGAAGTGGGATCAGCCTGGTAGCTAGTTGTCGTGGTAACCTGGCTTGAGCAGCATGATCATCTCTTCCGAAACCTTGATCGCCAACCGTGGACAGGAGTCTTGTGACCAGCGTGCTCACAATAGCCTCGGTCAAGATGTTAGCTTGCTGAGGTGTGCACGTAACAAAGTTGTCCGGTGAAGAGAAGCACTTTTAACAATAACGTAGCGGGATGAAATAAATCATTAGCGTTTCTAAAGGTGGTAAAATCGCCACCGCTACTGGTGATGCTACACTTATGAATACAAGTAACTCTCTGTTGATGTTAGCAGCTAACAAGGTAAACTTACCGAGGCGACTCTCTGTTCTCCGTCATGACGTGCTTCCTCTTGAGGTGCTCGTGCATTGCCGATGTGCTCCCGTGAAAGGAGAGTTTCACTTTGCAGAGTTTGCAATTAAATTAATAGTCGACTAATTTATTTGTCGACGTCGTCGTGACGAGTCGACTAATCGTGGCAGCCCTATTTGTGACTAATGCGTTAACTAATATGTTGGCGTTGTCCTGAGTAAAAAATGGTCATAGCCGATTGATAATGAGCAGTTGAAAGTGAGCTAGCCGAACACATTTTTGATGTGAGCTGTGAAAGACATATTTAAGACTTAAACCAAATTAGAATTTCTTGTTAAATTTAACACTGATCCCCTCTGCAGTAAGAGTGTAACTGGTACTGGCATTATCCTGTTACACAATACTCAGTATGTGTTCAATACTTGTGCAATACCAGATGCACATTAGTATGTCTGTGCCAAGTTTCCTTTTTGTTCAGTGTTTTTAGTGGTTGAAGGTTACGATAATAGCCTACAGCCTTTGTGTGTTTACCTGTAATCTCAGTGGGTGTTTTTCAATGCCAAGGAACCTCGCCTTGTTGTCTTGGTTGCCTAGGAGATACATCATTCGGAGCCGCCAAGACGTGTTCCACTGTTCAAGTTCTACCGAGGCGTGTGTTCTCCGTTTGTTAGCCGTTTAAAGTTAAAGTTAAAGTCCCATTAGTTTTCACACACACAGGTGTGTGTGCGAAATTTGTTCTCCGCATTTGACCCATCCCCTGGGGGAGCGGTAAGCAGCAGACACAGCCGCACTCGGGAACTATTTGGTGGTTTAACACCCCAATCCAACCCCTTAATGCTGAGTGTCAAGCAGGGAGGCAGTGGGTCCCATTTTTTCAAAGTCTTTGGTATGACCCGACCAGGAATCGAACCCCTGATCTTCCAGTCTCAGGGCGGACACTCTACCACTAGGCCACTGAGAAAGGAAGTTTAGCTAGCTGAGTGAGGATACACGGGAGGTGTCTTGTAGCCTAGCCTTGGTCAAAAATTACCCAGAATACACCGTAGTATTTTCAAGAGGACGGCGGATCAGAAGCCGGCAGCATCTTCGGGGACAATTTTCAAGTTTAAAAGTAAGTCAGCTAATTGAAAAGGTTTTTTTAGATCAAAAGAAGTTATCTATGGTTGGTTGGTTAGTTGCTTAGTAGTTGCAGCTTCGGTGGCTAGCGGGTAGTAACTCACTTATATTTTTTATTTAATAAACATATACACAACTTAAAAAGTAAAAGGCTCGTTATATATTTATATTGAAACTAATACGTATAAAATATAACGTTATCTCCTGTTTCATGTGACTCTACCTGACCGCCGTGGAAGCCGCGGTCACGTGATGCAAGTCTGTTCCAATTTTCCATTTTCTTTGACCAAGGAAGGACAGTGTCCTCGTAAGCAAGACGCCCGGCCTCGCAAGACATCGCCTCGCGAGGCCAGGTGCCTTGACATTGAGAAACACCCATTATTTATCGTCTTTCTTTTCTCTAAGCGTATTTGCTGCTGTAACATGTGACTTTCCCCACTTTGAAATTAATTAAATCTATTCTATTCTATTTGGATCACACAAATATCCTATGTGAAAACAGACACAGGAGATGAAGACTGTCGACATATTTATACCTTCTTTTCCCACAGTAGCCCCCCTGCCACACGTAGCCGTCTCATGTGTCCTCATTCACCGCCTTGCCATCTTTTTTTGGAAGTGTGGACTTCAATTCAGCGGTTCATGGAAAATACGTAGCAAGTACACGGTGTTGGTGGGACAATGATAACCCACGTGTCACTCCAAGATACTGCCGGCAGCTCTTCATTTAACTGCGGCTTTGCCTTCTGTCAGTGTCGCCATCACAGCTAAACGCCTGTGACTGCCCAACTCATCGCCAAGGAGAGGTGTCATCCCAGAGATGTATGACCCCTGTACACATTTCTGTCTCTCTGCTGGTCCACTTGAGGTGCCAAGTGGAATGGCTCTGACTCATGGTTGTGTGTGCGTATGTTTCTGTGTGAGTCTGTTCGTATGGCTGTCCTTGAAATAACTGATTTGAGTTTCAGCTCATTGGAGAGAGAGTCCATTTTGGAAAAATTGGGTGATTTCCACCTGCTCTCGCTTCTCTTCATGGACTTTTTATGACAGCCATTGTGTCATGCTCAAGAGCCCCAGGGCAGACATTTTGGCTTTGCATCAAGCTCAGATGGCTCAGATGTCTACAGCAGGAAATGAACACTGCTGGCCCAGCTTTTGTGGTTATCCCTTCACTTGTAGTGGTTTGATCTAATGTAAAATATTACACAATTTAATTGATTATAAAAACATATTCAGGATGAAACCTTAAATCATTTAACTAAAAACAGTATACTTCAGTGTAGGACATTTAATCACCATTGTAGCGGGTGGCAAATGTGTATTATTTATTTGATATTCTGTATTAATATACAATATTAGCTAGCTTGATCTTTATTGTAAATATCAGAAGATTCTAGGATTTTTGCTTTATTAAGTAATTATACACACTTCGTCTTGATTCAGAAAAGAGTCAGGTTTATAATTGAAAGACTTTATTTTAGAAACAATTAAAACACGACAAGTGAACTAAGCATTTTACTGTGAATGGATGGAGCTAAAGGTGATGTAGGAACCTTTGTGTAAATGCGGTGTTGGCCAGAACTTCTGAATCTGGGAAAGCGGCGTCTGTGGATGAAAAAGACTTTGGTTTGTTTGCTCTAAACTATGAAGTTATCTTCAGAAGCACATTCAGACGCAATCTCTCTGTGTTCTGCCTCACCCTTTTGATGACACTCGTCACAGATCCGGAGGTCAGAGAGGTCGGATGACTTCGGGGCACCCCGGTTGGAATCAGCTTGCGTCTCAGGAATAAATCTTAAGGAGTTGAACAATATCAGCTTTGTTCTGCAGGAACTGTTTGCGGTCTCAGCTTTGTAGGTGCAAAAAGGTTTTGACGACGTGTCAAAATGTTTGATTGTTAAAGAGATGTGCTAAAGATGGCCGGTCTAAAGCTTTCTCTATAACTGGCAATTCACTCAAAGTGATTTAGTTTTAAATAATTTATGTTAAGATTTTCACAGCCAATCAGAGGCCGACAGGAAAGAAGATGTTACCAAGACAACTCAGAAACACGCCTTCTTTAATATGGAAGTCCTGACTGGTAAAGAAAACAAGTCATGTGTTGTAGTCTAACTGAACCGAACTTGTTATTGTGGATGTCCAGGTGTGAGGACCTTGTCGTCAAAACATGAAGACATTGCAGGTTCTATTAGACAAACATAACATCCATTCAGTGAGCACAGATTAATGAAGCATTTCATTATACTATGATTATTATAAGTATTAATAAACAAATGTTTATTGATTATCTAGATTATAAGTCATAGAAGGAGTTTATAATCATTCTTGAATTTAGCAACTGATTCGAGCTGATCTTCTTTCTTCTGGAGGCAGACAGATGAGACCTTGGGAAAGAAAGTTATTGTTTATCTTTCAGACTAATAGAGTCTAAATCCAGCTGGTGTGAAGGCTCATTTAAAGGGAACACATGCAATATTGTGTCTCCTTTCTGACCAGGTGTTGAATAGATGGTAAAAGGTCGGGCTGTACCTAAACTGACCATTGCTGGACGCTACACCATATTCCTAAGAATGTGAGGCACATTTCAGGCTGATTGGTGTCATTTGAGGTTTATTTCCTCAGCCTTGTGTCATAATCTAAATGCCGTGTTAGTCTGAGAGAAAATGTTGGTTTGGTTTGGCTCCACTGACATCATTTTTGACTAACTCTGTATTGATCAAAACGAACGATAGTTTGTCCTTTTGGGGCACCGCTTTGGGCTTCCATTAAAGATGGATAAAAATGATTTATACATATGTTTTTCATTTATCTGCAGAGCTTCATGACCTGCTGAGCAGGCGATTCAGCCATTAAATCAGGAGTGTCGGAGCAGGGAAAGATTCAAAACATGCTGGATAGTTGACCTTTGGGAGCAGGATTATGAACTCCAGCTTTGAAGCCACAGAACAACTCATCTGGTTAAAGGCAGAGTTCTTTAGTTAAGATTCGTTGACTAAACTGTTTTAGACCACATTTCCACTCACAAACTTTTATTCTGAAAGACAAAAGAGAATCCGTTTCCCACCTCTGTGTGTAATTTGTTAATTCTTTAGGAGTGACGGAGAGGCTGCTATCGGGAAATCTACCCTTCTCCGGAGCAGGTTGGGTTTCCTGCATCAGTTTCCATGGTGATACACCTTAGCAGGAAGTGAACCGCGTGACACTGGAAACTAACTCGTGAGCATTCACATCAGCATTTTGTTCACAGCTCCTACCGACAGGCCCACGAGCCAGGCATCAACTCCTGCCTCTGCCCCTTTAAAGACTCCCGCTCCTCTGTTAGCTTAGACCCAACACGGATGCTCCTGTCTGCCAGCGGTAAGAGAGCAGCTGGATGCTCCTCAGAAATCAAAACCCGTGAGTCAACGAGGCGGCGGGCGTGAGCTGGCGTCTGAATCTGAGGAGCGATGACAAAACAAAGTCTTCTGGAAATGTCACCGCCTTGGCTGCTGCACCACTGTAGGACACACTCAGGTTTCATTTTAGCCTGCTTTCACCCGTGCAGCGTGGGAAAGGGATCAGAACGTGTTTCACTCCTCTGGTCCTGTTTTGGTTTTTATCACACAAAATGTGTATAAAACACAAAACAGCAGCGAACAGCTCGTGATTGATCCCGTCTTAGACATAAAAATGAGAATCCTGCAGCTTCTGAGTTGACTGGATGCAGCACAGAGACCCAATTAGAAGAGAGCGGTGTTACGAGGAGATCAATGCCGACAAAGCACACAGGGACTGAAGTATTTTTAGATTTTTGTTTACCCTTTGAATAACTCCACCCTGGTTGGGCTTCAGACGTTTTCTCAGCTGAATCTGTTGGGGAGAGCACTTTCAGAAGGTTCTGCAGTCATTACAGCAGGTCACCTACTTCAGGTGCATAATGCACTGAATATAGTCTGCAGGACCAAAACGTGTTTTATTTAGATTTCCTCCTTTAAAAAATGTGCATTTTTATCAAATAAAAATGATAAATAATAGTGTTTAACATGATTGAGAAAAAAAATGTCAAAATAATTTTGTGAAGACCTGTAAACAAAATAAAATGTAGCCCCTCATTCACTCATGACGCCACATTACTGCTGTATAAAAAGGATAATAAAATAATAGGTTTTTTTTACAATAAATGATGAATGAGCCGCACTTGTAAAGCGCCTTGCAGAGTCGGAGGACTCCAAAGCGCTTTACAATACAGTTTATCATTCATCCATTCACACACACATTCACACCCTGGTGGTGAAGAGCTACGATGTAGCCACGGCTGCCCTGGGGCACACTGACGGAGGCGAGGCTGCCGAGCACAGCCGCCACCGGCTCCCCCAACCACCACCTGCAAGCAAATGGGGTTAAGTGCATTGCCCAAAGACAAAACAGCAGAATTCTCTGTCTGAAGCTGGGATCAAACCGGCAACTTTCCGATTACTGGACAACCTGATCTACCTCCTGAGC
Organism: Nothobranchius furzeri; assembly: GCF_043380555.1. Classification (NCBI taxonomy): domain Eukaryota; kingdom Metazoa; phylum Chordata; class Actinopteri; order Cyprinodontiformes; family Nothobranchiidae; genus Nothobranchius; species Nothobranchius furzeri. The sequence continues at coordinate 59,071,746 of NC_091754.1, forward strand.
TGCTGTTGTCCCAATAAAACCTCACCTAGCTGAAGCTACTTTTTAAACTTTTTAAATGGAAAGGCTTCCATATATGGGTCAGTCAGTAAGTAAATATAAACATAAACAGCCAGTCTGAATGTGTGTGTGTGTTTGAACTTGAAACATCACTACAGCGTGCTTTTTAAAATATACTCTAAAGGAAGCGTTTAACTCGATGTTTGTTCATGACTTGTGTACGTTTTCTCCTGCACCTGGTGCGTTGAGCTTCGTCTGCTTAATAAACTCAACCAGGTGAGTCTATTAGGTATCCTGTTGTGTGTGTGTGTGTGTGTGTGTGTGTGTGTGTGTGTGTGTGCGTGCGTGCGTGCGTGCGTGCGTGCGTGCGTGCTCTGTTGGTCCTGATAGGCTCCCGTCTCCTAACTAGTGGAATGTTGCCCCTCTGAGGACTTCCTGTTTGAGGCGCCATCGTTACTGTGCTGCTGTCAGAACCTCTGTCAGTCCTCCGGCCGATCCCAGCCAGCTCACCTCCCCCTTCCACCTCCTTCAGTCTGTCTCCTGCTGGTTCCTTCTCTCTGCCAGCTCCAGCCGGTCTGAGGGATCAAGAGCCAGTGTTGCCGTGGCAACTTGTCCTGTCCCTATCACTGAATAGATCATTCCTGGATAGCGATTCACCAGCACTTCAAACCAGTGGTGGCTCCAGAATTGTTTTTCTGCAGGTGCTACGAAGGAAGTGGTCATGCGTACCTATTGTTCTCTAAAACACCTTCAACACTAGCAGATACACATGCGTGCACAACACCTCAACAACACCTGAAACAATCATTAATATACATCATAAACATATGAACTATCGCTGACTTTTCCATGAAATCATAAACACATACAGCCACACAGAAAACCATCTGTACTGTAGCAAGTTTAGCTAACGTTAGCGTTAGCATTTCCAGTGCCAAAACCCTGGACTGCTGCAGCGGTTGAGGGTTGACACTCTTCATCCAGATCCGTAGGTTTTTGTGGGTCTGAGATCACTTCCAAAGATTCATTCGTTTCTGACTGAACCCGTGGAAATGTGGGCAACAAACACCGATCCATCTTACCGCTAGCTCTGCCTTTCACTCGTTTTCAGGTGGAAAATGAGGTCAAAGGTTTTGGTTTAAGTTTTTACTATCTATATGATAATTTACTGATTATTTTTGTTTTGTATGTTAAATATTATCACATCCACACGTTAAATTAAAATTAAATTGTAAAAAAAAAAAATCTAATATTTACTTGGGGGTGCAATGACTAATCCAGGGGTAGCTATAGCGCCCCCTACGCCCCCTGCCGCCGCCACTGCTTCAGACACGCACAAAATACACTACCTTGGCCTTTTTTGACACTCTGACAAATGAAGACATGTCTTCTTTAGTCCTGACATGGTTCTCTAAATTTGGTGATGATAAAATGCTGATATAATATTCATCACATGTTGTGTTAGCATAAGTAGAAGAAAAAAATGACAAAGCTTTTTTTTAATATCAACACTTTGCTGTCAGGTTTATTGCTGCTGAGATCTGCTGGCAATGAGTGGTAGAGATGCGTAAATTATGCAAATTTTCATTTACATTCAAATAATTGGCATCTGTGATACGCATGTTAAAAGAACAAGAATATCAAGTCATGTACGTCATGTGTTTTTTATCTTTTACAGTTTAGATAAATGCAATGAGAGTGTAAAATCTTTGCACCTTGTCCTCATTTTATTAAATCACTCATTCAAGCTTGCAATGTCAACTTGTTACCAAGTAAGCTCCACTGGTTACCAACACCTCACTTTTCTTGCTGTTCAGAAAGTTTTCGAACTTGTTGAAAATTTGAGCGACTCCAGAACGACTTTCTGTGACTCCTGAAAAGACACTGAAAAACCACCAAAAAGACATTTATACCTTGAGCTACAAACACCTAGCCTGGCAAGCCAGACTATATAAATTTGCAAAGCAATAATTTGGTCAAGTTCACTTGGCTAACGAACACCAGCATCTCACTGCAATGTTGACATGGAATTGTGAGGAGGTCCCAAAAGGCACAGGTGTCATTTTAGCCTGCGACGTTGGGGAAATATCCACACCAACATTCATAACTGACAGTTTTGTCCCCAACATTTAAAAATCTGGGGTGGTGATTCTTACTAGCACACATCTATCATTCACTTGTGCGCTAGTTACATCCGACTACTGCATGAACTGTTATTTGTATTAATATATTCCACTATCGCATTCAGTCAACTAAAAATTGAAGCCAACAATATAACTATAACAGTGCTTTTAATTGGTGCAGTGCATATTGTATATAAGAAGAATATATACTGCATATATAATACGTAAGAAAAATTATTAATATTTGTCCCCAGCAATAGTAAAATGAAACTGTCCAAAAGTCTCAAAATGACTACAAGGGTAATCATTTAATTTGCATAAGTCATAGGGGCCTCGTTACCTTGTTGCAGGACTTTCAAGCATGTTTGGAAAAAGAAAATTGAGGATAAATAATTTCTCAAAGCTCACAGCTTCATCGCTTGTCTGGAGTACAGTTTAGTTTAGCCCCTGTGCGTTACAGAGGCCGAGTGTGAAGCGGCTGGGGTGAGGATCAGCACCTCCAAATGTGAGACCATGGTTCTGACTGGAAAAGGGTGGCTTGCCAACTCCGGGTCGGGAGAGAGTTCCTACCTCAAGACGAGGAGTTTAAGTATCTCGGGATCTTGTTCAGGAGTGAGAGTAGGAGGGATCGGGAGATCGACAGGCGGATTGGTTCGGCGTCTGCAGTGATGCGGACGCTGAGCCGATCTGTCGTGGTGAAGAGGGAGCTGAGCCAGAAAGCCAGGCTCTCGATTTACCGGTCGATCTATGTTCCTACCCTCACCTATGGTCATGAGCTTTGGGTAATGACCGAAAGAACGAGATCGCGGATACAAGCGGCCGAAATGAGTTTCCCCCGTAGGGTGGCCGGGCTCAGCCTTAGAGATAGGGTGAGGTGCTCGGACATTCGGGAGGGACTCGGAGTAGAACCGCTGCTCCTCCGGATCAAAAGGAGTCAGTTGAGGTGGTTTGGGCATCTGGTCAGCATGCCTCCTGGACGCCTCCCTGGGGAGGTGTTTCGGGCATGTCCTGCCAGCAGGAGGCCCCCGGGTCGACCCAGGACACGTTGGAGAGGTTACATCTCCAATCTGGTCCGGGAACGTCTTGGGGTCCTGGCGGAGGAGCTGGTGGAGGTGGCCGGGGAGAGGACGGTCTGGAGCTCCCTAGTTGGGATTCTGTCCCCGCGACCCGGACCCGGATAAGTGGAGGAAGACGAAGACAACGACGACGAGTTACAGAGTGGGACAACTTTGGAAGTGGTCAACGATTAAACTGTGGATGAAATGAGACCAGAAGCAGAGCACTAATGGCCTTTTGCCCCTGCTCATTGTAGCATGGCTCAGGTTTGCATGGTTCCCAGGTATCTCCAATAGTAACAGGTGTGCTGCTGTTCCTTTTTCAGAACCAACTTTACTGTGATTCAAAGTGTACCATGCCAGGATGATAACACAGCATCAGAAGATTGGTAGCCATTTATTGGGATTGGGGTGGAGACACTGAATGCTTTGGAGTGTTTTGTCTTGCTGCCCTTTGCATGTCTGACTCTAAACTTTTCAAGGTCTGTGACAAGGCAATAAAACAAACCAAATGTTGAACATCACTACCATGTCCAATATGTTTATGTGTCACGTACGCATAGACATCACACTGCTATGATGACCCCCAAAATGGTAAATGTCCTGTATTTGATATAGTTGCTTCTAGAGTCCTGGCACTGGCGCCACTGGTCCCTCCGAACACCAACAGCAGGCAAGGGGAGTTATGACAGAGACAAACTGAACCTGCAACCTTCCTATTATGGGGTGAGCACTTAACTCCTGTGCCACCATCAACCACAAGATGGTGATCGGACAGTGACACAAGAAATATTTCTTTTTTGTGAGGAAAAAACACTTAACTCCGTATAGTAGAGTAGCGTAATGTGGAGTAGAGTAGAGCAAACAAGAATAAAGTGAAGTACGGTAGAGTAGAGTAGAGTAGAGTAGAGTAGAGTAGGATAGAATAGAGTTGGGTGGAGTAGGGTATAGTAGAGTGGAGTAGTTAAAGTAGAGTACAGTAGAGTAGAGTAGAAGTATAGTAGAGTAGAGTAGTTAAAGTAGGGTAGAGTAGGGTTGAGTAAAGTAGAATAGAGTAGGATAGGGTAATATAGAACAGAGTAGAGTAGGGTAGAGTAAGGTAGGATAGGATCGAGTATAGGTAAAGCAGGGTACGGTAGGGTAGAGAAGAATAGAGGTAAAGTAGGATAGGGTAATGTAGAATAGAAGTAAAATAGGGTAGAGTAGAGTATAGCAGAGCAGAGTAGAGTAGAGTAGAGTAGAGTGGAGTAGAGTACAGTAGAGTAGAGTACAGTACAGTAGAGCAGAGTAGAGTAGGGTAGAGTAGAGTAGAGTGGAGTAGAGTAGAGTAGAGTAGAGTACAGTAGAGCAGAGTAGAGTAGGGTAGGGTAGAGCAAAGTAGGGTAGAGTACAGTAGAGTAGAGTAGGGTAGAGTAGGGTATAGCAGAGTAGAGTAGGTAGAGTAGAGTAGAGTAAAGTAGAGTACATTAGGATAATGTAATATAGAACAGAGTAGAGTAGGTTTGCACTGCATCAGTAGTTGTTTCATGTACCCTATGTGACTGTTACATATTTATAAACTGTTTACCAGGTCAGCAGTATTCCAACAACTAGTCTCATCATTCATATTGTAAGGTTATGAAGTTCATTATTTTCAGCTCCACGCAGCTGCCCCTGTACACAGTAACACCCGTGTAGAAAAGCCAAGGTCGGGTGTTCCTCAGACTGTTTACATTCCAGGAGAAGAGCCAGAAGGAGGAGAAGAAGCTTTACTTAATCAAAGTACTTTATTTGTGATTAAAAATATTAAGCAAAACATATGTTGATCAATAATAATCAAGTGAATGATCTGTGGAATAAAGATTATGTGTTTAATGAAAACAGGACTACTGCACAGACATACTGATCCTCATCTCCATAGAAACACATGACACATTGCTCCAACCAGTCAGAGCTTTTGGCTGCCGCAGGAGAATCTGGCTTGTTGACTTAAAGTGTCCTATCCCGTTTACTGAAACTTAAAACAATTCAGAGATATAAAACAAGGCAACGCCATTTTAAGCTCAGTTCCATTTTGACTTCAGTTCTATTCACCGTCATCCTAAAGAAAAGCACAGCCTAGCCAGATGTGTTTTCTTCTTTAAACTAAGAACTGTGAAGTTGGAGATTTTCGTTGTTTAACAACCAGACGACATCCTTTCAAAATAAGAGCACCTGCTGACACCGCCGATTGGTACCGGGGTCGACCCTTCAGACGGGCTTTGAAACGCTGCGACCGCTGCTCCGACAGCTCCAGCGCACATCCGAGGTCTCCAGACCTGGCATTTCCTGATCTACCTGGGAGGCCCCCCACTGGGTACGTACACGGCAAAATAGCGGCTCATGTCATCACTTTATAAGCCTCGTGATATCTAGTCATAACAAAGACTACCAGATTCAATGACGTCAGCCTAAGGAGTCTGAACCAACCACACACACACACACGCACCAACACAACATCCAAATCCATTTTCATCCATCACAGAGTTAGTCTTGGTAGATTGTTTAGAATTTATAATTAAGAAATTAAAGATTCCCAAACGATCCCAACTCTCTCTCTTTTCTTGTCTCAAAGTCAATACAGAGTGTTTAATTAAACTCCCTGATGATAAAAACAGCCCATCTTCTGATTATAAAAAGTGATCTACTTACAGTGTATTAAAATACAACTATAGATAGTTGCATCACTTCAATTCCGTTACAATATCGCAGTAAGACATAGACCGAGCATTTCCAGTGATTCGAGCCCCTGAATGTCTCTTTGAACACGATGGATCTTTTCTACTCCCTGAACAACAAAGGTGCTTTTATGCCTCCAAACAAGAGCTGTGAGGATTCAAAGACACTTTGGCTTTTAGCTGATCAAAGAGTAGTAACACATTGCTGGGTGGTGTTAACATTTGTGTATGAATACATTTACTAGTGTCAAACTCCTCCTTGAACCGTCACCTTATCGTGGTGGAGGAGTTTGAGTGCCCTAATGATCCTAGGAGCTATGTTGTCTGGGGCACTTAGTGCCCCTGGTAGGGTCTCCCATGACAAATTGGTCTTAGGTGAAGGGTGAGACAAAGAACGGTTCGAAGGATCTTTCATGGCGGTTAAAACGAAGAGTCGGAGTACCCGGCCCGGAGGGTTACCGGGGTCCCACCCTGGAGCCAGGCCTGGGGTTGGGGCCCGTGAGCGAGCGCCTGGTGGCCGGGCTTTCGCCCATGGGGCCCGGCCGGGCCCAGCCCGAACCGGATACATGGGCTCGTCCAACTGTGGACCTACCACCCGCAGGAGGAACATGAAGGGTCCGGTGCAATGCGAATCGGGTGGCAGACCAAGGCGGGAGCCTTGGCGGTCCAATCCCCGGACAAGAAAACTAGTTTTTGGGACATGGAACGTCACCTCGCTGGCGGGGAAGGAGCCGGAGCTTGTGGCAGAGGTTGAGCGGTACCGGCTAGATATAGTCGGACTCACCTCGACACATTGCATTGGCTCTGGAACCCGAGTTCTGGAGAGGGGTTGGACACTCTACTTTGCTGGAGTTGCTCCGGGTGAGAGGCGGAGGGCTGGGGTTGGCTTTTTGTTAGCCCCGAGACTCTCTGCCTGTGTGTTGGGGTTTACCCCGGGGGACAAGAGGGTAGCTTCCTTGCGCCTTCGGGTCGGGGAACGGGTCCTGACTGTTGTTTGTGCTTATGGGCCAAATATCAGTTCAGAGTACCCACCCTTTTTGGAGTCCCTGGGACGAGTGCTAGATAGTGCTCCATCAGGGGACTCCATTGTCCTGCTGGGGGACTTCAATGCTCACGTGGGCAATGACAGCTTGACCTGGAGGGGTGTGATTGGGAGGAACGGCCCACCTAATCTGAACTCGAGCGGTGTTTTGTTATTGGACTTCTGTGCAAGCCGCAGTTTGGCCATAATGAACACCATGTTCGAACATAAGGATGCCCACCGGTACACTTGGTACCAGGGCAGCCTAGGTCACAGGTCGATGATAGATTTTGTAGTCGTATCATCTGACCTGCGGCCGTATGTTTTGGACACCCGAGTGAAGAGAGGGGCGGAGCTGTCAACTGATCACCACCTGGTGGTGAGTTGGATCAGATGGCAAGGGAACATGCCGCATAGACCTGGCAGACCCAAACGCATAGTGAGGGTCTGCTGGGAACGCCTGGCAGAAGAACCTGTCAAGACGGTCTTCAACTCCCACCTCCGGCAGAGCTTTGACCACGTCCCGAGAGCAGTGGGGGACATTGAGTCCGAGTGGGCCTTGTTCCACTCTGCGATTGTCGAGGCGGCTGTTGCTAGCTGTGGTCGTAAGGTGGCCGGTGCCAGTCGTGGTGGCAACCCCCGTACCCGCTGGTGGACACCAGAGGTTCGGGGAGCCGTCAGGCTGAAGAAGGAGGCCTACAGGGCGTGGCTGGTCTGTGGGTCTCCGGAGGCAGCAGACAGGTACCGGATAGCCAAGCGGGGTGCAGCAGTGGCAGTTGCCGAGGCAAAATCTCGGGCGTGGGAGGAGTTTGGTGAGGCCATGGAGAAAGACTATCGATCGGCTCCAAAGAGGTTCTGGCAAACTGTCCGGCGCCTCAGGAGAGGAAGGCAGCAACTCGCTCACACTGTTTACAGTGGGGATGGGGAGCTGCTGACGTCAACTGAGGCTATAGTCGGACGGTGGAAGGAATACTTTGAGGAGCTCCTCAATCCCACCAATGCGCATTCCGAGGAGGAACCAGAGCTGGGAGGCCTGGGGATGGACTGTCCGATCTCGGGGGCAGAAGTTGCTGAGGTAGTCAAACAACTACACAGCGGCGGAGCCCCGGGGGCGGATGAGGTTCGTCCTGGGTATCTCAAGGCTATGGATGTTGTAGGGCTGTCATGGTTGACACGTCTCTACAACATTGCGTGGTCATCGGGGGCAGTTCCTAGGGAGTGGCAGACCGGGGTGGTGGTCCCCATCTTTAAGAAGGGTGACCTGAGGGTGTGTTCCAACTATAGGGGGATCACACTCCTCAGCCTCCCTGGAAAGGTCTACGCCAAGGTACTGGAGAGGAGGGTCCGATCGATAGTTGAATCTCAGATAGAGGAGGAGCAATGTGGTTTTCGTCCTGGCCGTGGAACTGTGGACCAGCTCTATACCCTTGCAAGGGTGATGGAGGGGGCATGGGAGTTTGCCCAACCAATCCACATGTGCTTTGTGGATTTGGAGAAGGCTTATGACCGTGTCCCCAGGGGCACCCTGTGGGGGACGCTCCAGGAGTATGGGGTGGGTGGCTTTCTGTTAAGGGCCATTCAGTCCCTTTACCAGAGGAGCGTGAGTTTGGTCCGCATAGCCGGTAGTAAGTCGGACCTGTTCCCAGTGAGGGTTGGACTCCGCCAGGGCTGCCCTTTGTCACCGGTTCTGTTCATCACTTTTATGGACAGAATTTCTAGACGCAGCCGTGGTGTGGAGTGTGTCGAGTTTGGTGGCAGGAGAATCTCGTCTCTGCTTTTTGCGGATGATGTGGTCCTCCTAGCTTCATCCAGCTCTGACCTTCAGCTCTTGCTGGGTAGGTTCGCGGCCGAATGTGAAGCGGCTGGGATGAGGATCAGCACCTCCAAATCTGAGACCATGGTTCTCGACCGGAAAAGGGTGGCTTGCCACCTCCGGGTCGGGGGAGAGGTCCTACCTCAAGTGGAGGAGTTTAAGTATCTCGGGGTCTTGTTCACGAGTGAGGGTAGGAGGGATCGGGAGATCGATAGGCGGATTGGTTCGGCGTCTGCAGTGATGCGGACGCTGAGCCGATCTGTCGTGGGGAAGAGGGAGCTGAGCATGAAAGCCAGGCTCTCGATTTACCGGTCGATCTACGTCCCAATCCTCACCTATGGTCATGAGCTTTGGGTAATGACCGAAAGAACGAGATCGCGGATACAAGCGGCCGAAATGAGTTTCCTCCATAGGGTGGCCGGGCTCAGCCTTAGAGATAGGGTGAGGAGCTCGGACATTCGGGAGGGACTCGGAGTAGAACCGCTGCTCCTCCGGATCGAAAGGAGCCAGTTGAGGTGGTTTGGGCATCTGGTCAGGATGCCTCCTGGACGCCTCCCTGGGGAGGTGTTTCGGGCATGTCCTGCCGGCAGAAGGCCCCCGGGTCGACCCAGGACACGTTGGAGAGGTTACATCTCCAATCTGGTCCGGGAACGCCTTGGGGTCCTGCCGGAGGAGCTGGTGGACAAGGCCGGGGAGAGGACGGCCTGGAGCTCCCTAATTGGGATGCTGCCCCCGCGACCCGGACCCGGATAAGCGGAGGAAGACGAAGACGAAGACGAAGTGTCAAACCTTCCGAAGAAAGATACTACCACACAAACAAAAGCAGTTTTACATTGATGATTTCTCAACAGGGGCTGCGCAGTGGCGCAGTGGTTAGGGCTGTTGCCTTGCAGCAAGAAGGTCCTGGGTTCGCTTCCCGGCCTGGGATCTTTCTGCATGGAGTTTGCATGTTCTCCGTGTGCATGCATGGGTTCTCTCCGGGTACTCCGGCTTCCTCCCATAGTCCAACAACATGACTGTTAGGTTAATTGGTCTGTCTTTAGGTGTGAGTGTGTGTGTGTGTGCTTGATTGTCCTGTGTGTCTCTGTGTTGCCCTGCGATGGACTGGCAACCTGTCCAGGGTGTGTACCCCGCCTACTTGCCCGATGACCGCTGGAGATAGGCACCAGATCCCCCCCCCCCCCCCCCCCCCCCCCGCGACCCTGCGTGGACAAGCGGGTTCAGAAGATGGATGGATGGATTTCTCAACAGGGCTGGACTGTGGTGCAGTGGTTAGTGCTGTTGCCTTGCAACAAGAAGGCCCTGGGATCACATGCATCCCATTTCTGCAAGGAGTTTGCATGTTCTTCCTGTGTGTGTGTGGGTTCTCTCCCACAGTCCAGAAACGTCCGTATGTGTGAGTGTGTGTGCTTGGTTGTTTGTCATGTGTGTCTCTGTGTTGCCCTGCGATGAACTGCCAATCTGTCCAGGGTGTGCCCCATCTGCTCGCCCGAAGACTGCTGGAGATTGGTACCAGCCCCCCCGCCACGGATAAGGATAAGCAGGTACAGAAAATGGATGGATTTCTCAACATGCACACAGTCCAAATAAAAATAACCATTTAGTGTCTATATCTGTGATCAGCTAACACCAGCTCTGTTGAATATCCAACTAATAGTAAATTACACATACTCACCACGCAACCATCGACCATGCCTAATATCTTGACAGGCCAATCAATTTGGGACATGCCATACATGGTGGAGTTGGCTACTGATCAATCTCCTTCATTGACTCACAGCTAACGACAGTGAGAAATGACTGCAAAGAGCTTCATTTAGCATATTGACACTCTGTATCAAGTGACAAATAGCTGAGCTGAGAATCCTTTTCCCTGATGGTAAAACTGCCTGCAAGCTAATTGACAGTATAAAGGGCTAAAAATAGAGCGTAGCTTTAACTAGCTGAAGTATCACCACTGAAATATCTATAAAAGAGTGAATGAGGGGAGGTGAAAGGCAGGCCGTCCTTCAGATTAATGTCTTGGCACCAAACTCCTAAGTTTCTACACTGTTGAAGCTGAAACATTGATATCCTCTGCACACGAGTTTCAGAAAACTTAAATAGACATAATAAACATTGCATGTGACTACACTCATTTGTAGAGATTCATTTATACCAACTTTTTTTTTTTTTACTGTGCCAATAATTCCTGCAGCTGATATGAATGCTGCAACACAGGCTACCTTTAGTTTGTGCACACGTTTAAACAAGGTGTTGATTTACCCACAGGGTAAATGTAGTTGCTTCACAGAGCAGCCATATTTTTCAAAGTCATTTTCTTTTACCGTAAATCCTCTAATACAGGCCTGTATTTAATTAACTGCCGGGTATCATATTATGGCCGGTGTCAGAGTCGGCGGAGGTGAATAATGGCCGTTTTTTTATTGTGGCCGGGTGGAATGTGGTAACAAGCAAGTACGGGGGGCGGTTGTGTCATCGTCTCACTTTTGATTTGCCAGTGATAGACCGCGAGGGTAACTTTAACCGTGCGGAGACGAAGAGGAGGCGAAAATTTGATATCAAGTTCAAAGAGAACGTGCTGATTATGCTGCAGAACACTCTGGGGAGCAATAGCCGGGGTTGTATGAACTAGTCACTAGTCGACTTCACCGCTCTATAGTGACTTTTTATGCCTGTCATCGACTAGTCGCTGTCACGTGATAATGACTGACAAGATGCAGTCCTCAGAAAAGACAGCAGCCTGCTGTCAGCAGGTGACAAGCTCCTGCGCGTCGGGAGGCAACGCGCTGTGCCAGAGCGTCGGTACTGACACCCGCCGTAAAACGGACATTTAACCAAATTGTGACCTTTACCCTCTTGCAATTTAACCTTCCCCTCACCCCCATCCTAACCGTAACCAGCTTGCGCATGCAAAGCTCTGATTGTTGACGTGCTCCAGACATCTGCGTCCTGAGCACGGCCACAGTAACATTATCAAATCAGGTGTCGACACCTCAAAAACTAATTTAACACGTGATCGTTCATGTCGGCTCATTTCCTTTTATGTTTTCTGTCTTTTATTCTTTTTTTTTGTGCCTGATGCGTTTCGCTGCTGTGGATCGGGGCGCATCACCTGTTTAGTCCTCGGTGACGCACCTAACTGATGCGGCCGGCGCGCACTCCGCTGTTTTTGCGGTTGGTAGATCTTTTAGAACTGCAGTTCAAAGGTAACTCATGAGGTGAATATATATGAACCCAGGTAGCAGTTTCTCTTTAGGATTGAGAGGAGATGCAGGAAGATAATAAACAGGCAGGACAGAAAAATAGTCAGATAAAAACAAGTTAGTTTTTGTACCTGGTGGTTGCAACAAACAGACACCATTGAAGGTAATCAGAAGTGAAGAACAGAAAATGAAATAATTATTTTAATGTTTAGAGCAGCAGGAACTCTGAGAGGCTGCAGGCGCATCAGTGAGTTTGCGGCCGCTGCGCAGGGGGAGGGGGGGAGAGGGCTGAAGCAGAAACTACCGTTGTTAAAAGAAATGTGTTTAACTTTGAAAATGTGGGCGCAATTTTAATCGTCAAAAACTCCAGCGAACCATTAGTTAATTTTGTTCAAATAGAAATTGAAGCCTGCCTCTAATTCTGGCCCTCCTTCCAATAAAGGCCTGGAGCTTGATGAGCTTGAGTCAAATGCAGACCCGGGCCTGTATTAGAGGATTTACGGTATTTCCAAAATGACACGTCTTAGTGACCATTAAACAGACATGCTGCATCTGTGGATAATACAAACTTCAGTCTTTTGCCTTTTGTCTCCAATTAACTGACCCTAGTTTTATATGTATGCTACAATCAGCAGTAAATAAACAAAATATTTAATTTCCTATTTTTACACCGATTATTAACCCTTTAGGGGCCACACCAACTCAACCAACCTTTAGTCTGTTGCAGAGGTGTGGACTCGAGTCACATGACTTAGACTCGAGTCAGACTTGAGTCATTATTTCAATAACTTCTGACATGACTTGATAAAATCTATAAAGACTTAACGACTTGATTCGAACTTGAACGCCAATGACTTGCGACTTGACTCGACTTGCATCTGTTGACTTGATGATGACTTGAGCATTTTTGATATTTTAGCACAAAAGTGGCTCGACATGGACAGAAACCATAAATCTTTCTTTGTTCTGGGTTTGAGTTACTGCTTAATGCAGCAGCTCTTTGTTTATAATCAGTTTCAGTTTTGCTTGTTTGAGCAAATAAATGAATCTTTAAGAAGCTTTAATTCTGTAATTTATTTATTATCATTGCCATTAAGTTGAAGTTGGACAGATGACTTGATTATGACTTGAAAATTCAAAGTTAAGGACTTGGATTTGACTTGGACTTCCACATCATTGACTTTTGACTTGACTTGGACTTGGTTGTCTTTGACTTGGACTTGACTCGAGACTTGACTGGAAAGACTTACTTGTGACTTGCCAAGCAGTGACTTGGTCACACCTGTAGTTTGTTGTGGGTTGGGGTTAGGAGTAGGGTTAGGGTTCACACTGAATGTGCCCTAAAGATAATTTATGCAATAAAATACGTAATCACTGTAGAAGACCTGATGTACAGAAGTTCCCATAAGAGCATACAAACCCAAAATCTGATTGTTTAAGACAAAGTTTTAACTACTAACAGCCACGGGTCCCCGGAAGAACAAAAAATATAAATGCAAGTCAATGGGGCTATAAACGCTATTTTCTAACTCTGCTTGTTATGTGCCATGGATTTCACATATGATGAATTTTAAAGACACATTTTGATACCAAGAACGCGCTTATTTTCTAACAGGGGAAACGCTATTTTAGTTTTAGTGTGAAAATAAGTCCAGGACTACAAATGCGCTTCACAAAAGTGACGTCACCCACCGAACCAGACACGGAGAAAACTGAGGCAAAATGGCTGTAAGTTAAGCAAACTTCCCACAGGAGGAAAGAACCTCCATAAATCTGGTCATGTGCTAAGTAGCAGCTATGCTAGGAGAGAGGAGATTATGTGGTGACGTCACATATGCGATGTGCCGATTTCTGCTGTGTTGTCATGCTAATTACGAACTTGTACAAGCTAATAAATCTCAAAGTACGTGGCTGGCATGGTTGAAACACCAATAAATAGTTTTCATTTGAATTGCAGTACAGCATATGTGTGATCCAGGGCGTAAGGCAAAGCGGATTAGAAAATAACATTTTAGCCCCGTTGACTTGCATTCATTTATTCGTTCTTCCAGGGACCCATGAGCCGACCGGACAGGGAGGAGACTAAAGCTTGGTTTATGCTTGACGCATCCGTGAGGTTCGCACGGCTCCGCGTGGAAAAATTGCGTCATTTTAACAACCACGGCCCTCCACCGCGCCTCCTCACGCGCACCTAGGAAATTTTCTAAGCGCGCGGACGGTTGGATGCGGAAAAACATGGCGAAACATACAGACATTTGTATGATTCAGCTCTCAGAGATCACCGTGATCAACATGTTCTAAATAATTCTTGGAGAGAAATAGCTCGCACTGTCAGAAAAGACGAGGACGCTGTTAAAAAATGCTGGAATGCCATGTTGTAAACAACAGTAATGTTTACTTCTACTATGGTGTAGTGATGGATGCATGCCGTAGAGCTCCATGCTGCCCCCTACAGTTTGGGAGAATATTGGCTCACCGCAGAGACAAGCCGCATGAACCATAAACGCTGCGAGTTGTGAAGCGCGTTCCATCCGCGAGCCGCATCACCGCGCAGAAAGTAAATGCGTGAAGCATAAACCAAGCTTCAGGCTTCCTATTGTTTGTAAAACAATTGCAACAATTTTAAACATCACAAAATAAATTTGCACCATACCAGCTCATATACGGACAGATCCACAAGCTAAACGTTGTTAGTGATGAATGCGGTTGAACTTCCTTATACTGTCCTTTCACTGCTGTTCAAAAACAAGTAATATGTCACCAAATAGTCACATTAAATCTTAATTAACTTGCTAGAACCCAGAGGTCTGCAACCTCTACAATCCAAAGAGCCGTTTTCCCATCGGTCCACTGGAATAAATCGAGCTCACAGCCGCAACTGTTACAGAACCTTTTGAAAAAAGTCAATTTAGAATTATAATAATCAATGGAAGAACTTTGGAGCCACTGAAAAAAGTTTTTTTTTTTCAGAATTCTGAGACAAAAAATTGGAAATCTCTGAGATTAAACTCAGAATTCCACTTTTTCTCCTTTTTCTGTTAATATCTACTGAAAGTCATTTGTTGTCATTTTCACCATTTTGTTTCTTTAACTAGGTTTTGAGAAAAGAAATAAAACGTGTCGAAAGAGTGTGGATACTTTACATGGGATGTAGACAGAAATGCCGCTTGCATCTATATTAAAAACATTAATTAACATTACTAGTTAGTATTTTTTATAATTTTAGCCAAAGATAATAGGATCCATTGTGGAAGGTCCAAAGAGCCACTTGTGGCTCCAGGTTGCAGACCCCTGGTGTAACTGAGCAAAGCTAATCAGAAGTGCTAGCATGTGACTTGAAGCCTGTTGGTGTACGTAGCTACAGTGTAACAGGAGACCAGCTTCAGCTGCTGCCTCATCAAGGTCAGGAGAAACTATAGAAGTGTCCCATAAACTTGGACAATGACTTCTACAGTACCGGTAGGATTTAGTTTCCTTATAGGGCACCTCGGAAAGCACCTGACCTCCTTACACAACACAGCCAGGACGTATGGAGGAGCAGTGAAAGTTGGTATTTGCCACAGAGCTCAGCTTAATGAGAGGCTGGTCTAAATGTGAATATTAGTCTCTTTTATTATGGCTTTTCCGTACAATATGAGCAGGAAAGGTGTTCTTCAAACAGAAAATACTGTCAGGTCCACATTGCCCTCTATTGGTGGCACTTGTGAAACACACTAGTGTATCTTTATTCATTTGCCCCTTATGACAGAGCATCGTGTGTAGGTCCTTTTGGACATGCTTTACTCACACAGCTGTCCTGATAACACAAATATAGTAAATAATAGTATATAAGGAGTATATGGTAAATAAATAAAGGTGCCTATAGTGAAGAGAGAGAATATTTGAAAACATACAAACTGATGTTGAATATTTTTAATCTTTATGGACCTTCATCATTCAGAGACAGCCAGAAGGTGTCAGTCCCAGCTGGGAGAGTTTGGTTCAGGATGATACTGGAACTGTGGAAGGAGGTGGCTTGTTACCTCGGACGCTCAAGTGGGAAAAACTAAAATCACACAAGCAAGATGCTGAATCTGATTCAACAATCCACCTCTAGACTCTACAAGAGTTTCACTGAGAGGAAAGGCGGTGAAACACTGCTCTGCTAATTAGATTAAATGCAATGACAAACTAATCTGATCTATGTGGAGGGTTGTAAGTGGAGCCCAAACTTTCTCGTTGTCTGAACAGAATCAGACGATCCCAGGTCCTAGGTGTAGGGTCATGGCCTAGCTTCACGATCTGCCCTGCTTCTCGGTTGTTTACCACGCCATGTGGACGTATACCTTGCATCGGTGCCAGATCCCTGCCAGCGCGGCAGGGTATCGCTCGTCGTCATTAAGTATAGAACAGCCAAGGTAAGGGCAGGATCGGAAAGAAACCAGAGTGATCTCTACCAATGTCCGTCTGTTGGACTCTGTGTATCCCCGTGTTGGCTACCTCTTCTCTATTACTTAACCAGAATCGCGTGTGTGTGCGTGTGCGCACGTCCTGTTCATTACCCTGCTAAATTGAAGGCTTTGTCTCTCAACCATTTTGAGGTGTACCAGTGGTCTGAGCTCCCCTCAGAACTCCCTGCATACTATTCTCCTGCGAGGAAGGTTCTGGAGTCATCGGGTTTAGCCATAGCTCAATTCCCAAGAGTCTTTTAAGAGACACCACCAGTTCCTTCTTTCGTTCTCGAAAGCAGCAGAGATGTGGAAACCCATTTGCAACACTTTCCAGGGGCTTTACAGGTATCAGTGCCTGGATGCCTCCTACAGTCTAGCCTGGTAATGGATGCATTTGTTTGGTTATTTATGGAATTCATCAAATGCTGTCATGATTTCA